>NC_090649.1:498325460-498437960 GCF_040937935.1 Hyperolius riggenbachi
ATCTCTCTTTAATTTAAAGACTGAAGAGTTAACTTTCGGTTTGCCTGATGTAAAATGTTTCCTGAATACTACATGCCTCATCACCATGGTGATAACTATAGAAATGTTATTAAAGACAGGAGATAAGCTTAGTGAATTGAGACCATTGTTGAAAACATCATTTCAGCTATGTAAACACTGCGCATCAGCACATCCTGCAGTGAGTTAAGAGAGACTTTCTCCAGTCTTTTTTTATACCCCCTGTAGTGGTGACTAAGCAGCCAATGCAGTAGTTCTTGAAGAAATGGATTGTTTTTCTGCTCCTGAGTGACGCATTCAGCCAGCGAGATAGACCAAGTGTTTACATCTTGTGTAGCTGACAAGTTCTAAATACAAAATGTTTTTGTTTTTATTTTCTATTGAGTGTCTGATGCAGTAGGGTAAATGCCTGCATTACCAGGCAACACAAGGTGGGCTTATTGCACAACGTGTGCCACGTAACTGTCATACCTACCTGTATAACCGCTGTGCACTAACTGTGCAAGGCAGTCTTCTTACCGATGTTATGTGAATAAATACACCGGTACCAAAATCTCACACACACTTCATATACAAAGCGCTTAATACCAAATGCATTGAAGGCAATGGGCATGAGAAAACGCAGTTCTAATTTTTTATAATATTTTTATATATTTGACAAAAAATTTGAGTAAGGTAAAAATGCAAATTTTGATGTGAAAACTACTTAAAGGACCTCTATCATACAAAAATGTAAAACTTAAAACACGTGTATAAGACATACAATTTTCCCAGAGTAAACTTCACTATAAATTACTTTTTTCCTATGTTGCTGTCACTTACAGTAAGCATTTAAAATCTGACATATCTGTCAGAATTTGAACTGGTCCCTCTCATCATGGAGTATTCTCAGTATTTCCTTTTTTTATTTAAAAATGACTCATTGGAAAGGATCTATACAAAAATGCCAACAAGCCTCTTTATTCACTTGCACGCAGTTTTGGAAGTTGAACTAAGCAACTGCTTTTCAGGATGTGCTTTAGATAAAGAAAACCATGAGAATCCCCTATGAGGAAATGGACTAGTCTAAAACCTGTCAGTTCTGTCAGATTTTTACAATCTATTGTAAGTGACAGCAACATAGGAAAAAACAAATTTGTAATGCATTTTACTCTAGAACAAATTTACATTTTATACATACCGTACGCATACAAATGCATTTTACAATTTAAATTTTTTTCCTGGATAGGTGTCCTTTAAGCAAAAATTCAAGCTCATCCCTTATACTACCTCTATGTTTTTTTCCATATTTTCCCTCAACCCACTCTACTAATCACTAAAAGATGCCCCCCCCATCCATATATCCCCCACCCCCCAAACCTCAAAACTCAGATTATCTTCTTGAAGTTCCAGTGAAGATCTCATGCTGAGGCTTCTGAATAGGACTTCACCAGTATTGGGGGAGGCACAGTGGTCCGGACCACTACTGTCACTTGGAAGGAGGCATCATGGCCATTATTCCCACTAACCTCACCTTCCCATTCTAGCTAGTCACAGGGGTGCAAGGCTGAAATAATTCGGGGAAACAACATCCTAGATTGTATCTCTGAGCCAGGGCTGCTGTGAATGGTGTAGAGTTATGAGACGCATGAAGGAGGGACTCGGGAGGTGTGGTCCATGGAAAATGGCAACACTGTGGTCAGGTGACTTCATCCAATCTCACAGTAAGGTGGGATCACATGACACCTAAAGTTGAGGATCCCATAGGTGAGTATAGAAGGGATGTACATAGGTGGGTTCAGTGAGGGAGGAGGAGCTTAAATATAATATCCCCATAAATTCGTTTTTTGAATATTTAAAGGACAACTGAAATTAGTGGGCTAAAGAGGCTGCCATATGTACATAATTTCCTTTTAAGCAATACCAGTTGCCTGGCAGCCCTGCTGATCCTCTGCCTCTAATACTATTAGCCATAGCCCCTGAACAAGCATGCAGCAGATCAGGTGTTTCTGACATTATTGTCAGACCTAAGCATATTAGCTGCATGCTTGTATGTGGTGTGATTCAGACACTACTGCAGCCAAATAGACCAGCAGGGCTGCCAAGCAACTGGTATTGTTTAACAGGAAATAAATATGGCAGCCTCCATATCCTTCTCTCTTCAGTTGTCCTTTAACACATTTAGCTATGTTTCACTTCACAATCACTTTGAACACTATTGCTCTCCAATTTAGAAGTTAAATATATTTGGGAGAGACCCCTGCCTCTCCTTCCCCTGTTTTCACTTTAATTATGGTAGCTTTCTCCATTCTAAGAAGCAATGGCCTCATTGGCAGAGCTATTTTACTTTAATTACATTCTGCATACTAGTCATTTACAGATTTGTTTTAAATACTGTTAAAATCCCCATTAAAATGTCCTATTTCCTTCCTAAAGCGTAGAAATGGCATAGATGGTTAACGCACTATCTCTGACTGTGAAGCTGCTTTCACCTTCCAGCATTGGTTCTCTGACCTTTGGGAAGTCACATAACCTCCCGGCGCGCTCGGCGGGCTACAGACAGATTGTGCCCGGAATGTATGCTAGTTGGGCTTTGTGCGCTACAGCACTAGACACAGATAAACATATAATGCGTTTAGGATCGAGCTCTGTTATTGATAACAATTCCTGATAGCAGCTGCAGAATATTGATTGCTGCACAGCTTCTTGGAGATAAAGAAACAGCGAACAATCCCATTCACAAATGTATCTAAGAGTCTCCACATCTACACGAGACAGGACACAAAGCAGCCTAAAGCCCTGTACAGATCATTTCCAGCTGGATGGAGTGGTGATTGCATAGCTAGACAAGTGCTGAGTGACATGGCGAGCCAGCCGTGACATCTCGGCCTATTTGCTGCTGGACGGCCTTGTAGCGAGAGTATCCTGCTCCTTTCCCTGCTGGATGGAGTGGTGATTGCATAGCTAGACAAGTGCTGAGTGACATGGCGAGCCAGCCGTGACATCTCTGCCTATTTGCTGCTGGATGGCCTTGTAGCAAAAGTATCCTGCTCCTTTCCCTGCTGGATGGAGTGGTGATTGTATAGCTAGACAAGTGCTGAGTGACATGGCGAGCCAGCCGTGACATCTCGGCCTATTTGCTGCTGGACGGCCTTGTAGCGAGAGTACCCTGCTCCTTTCCCTGCTAGATGGAGTGGTGATTGTATAGCTAGACAAGTGCTGAGTGACATGGCGAGCCAGCCGTGACATCTCGGCCTATTTGTTGCTGGACGGCCTTGTAGCGAGAGTATCCTGCTCCTTTCCCTGCTGGATGGAGTGGTGATTGTATAGCTAGACAAGTGCTGAGTGACATGGCGAGCCAGCCACGACATCTCGGCCTATTTGCTGCTGTACGGCCTTATAGCGAGAGTATCCTGCTCCTTTCCCTGCTGGATGGAGTGGTGCTTGTATAGCTAGTGCTGAGTGACATGGCGAGCCAGCCATGACATCTCGGCCTATTTGCTGCTGGACGGCCTTGTAGCGAGAGTATCCTGCTCCTTTCCCTGCTGGATGGAGTGGTGATTGTATAGCTAGTGCTGAGTGACATGGCGAGCCAGCCGTGACATCTCGGCCTATTTGCTGCTGGACGGCCTTGTAGCGAGAGTACCCTGCTCCTTTCCCTGCTAGATGGAGTGGTGATTGTATAGCTAGACAAGTGCTGAGTGACATGGCGAGCCAGCCGTGACATCTCGGCCTATTTGCTGCTGGACGGCCTTGTAGCGAGAGTATCCTGCTCCTTTCCCTGCTGGATGGAGTGGTGATTGTATAGCTAGACAAGTGCTGAGTGACATGGCGAGCCAGCCACGACATCTCGGCCTATTTGCTGCTGGACGGCCTTGTAGCGAGTGTATCCTGCTCCTTTCCCTGCTGGATGGAGTGGTGATTGTATAGCTAGACAGGTGCTGAGTGACATGGCGAGCCAGCCATGACATCTCGGCCTATTTGCTGCTGGACGGCCTTGTAGCGAGAGTATCCTGCTCCTTTCCCTGCTGGATGGAGTGGTGATTGTATAGCTAGTGCTGAGTGACATGGCGAGCCAGCCGTGACATCTCGGCCTATTTGCTGCTGGACGGCCTTGTAGCGAGAGTATCCTGCTCCTTTCCCTGCTGGATGGAGTGGTGATTGTATAGCTAGTGCTGAGTGACATGGCGAGCCAGCCACGACATCTCGGCCTATTTGCTGCTGGACGGCCTTGTAGCGGGGGTATCCTGCTCCTTTCCCTGCATGTCCACAACAAGAAAAGCAAACAGGCAGCGGTGATCAGGGATGCTGATTTGGATTCAGCGAAATTTACATTTCTGCATTTCCAATGGGAATTCGGAGAAATGATAAACAGAAATCAGAATTCCGTAGAAATCCGATTTACCACAACTTGGTCATTTTAGCCCAATTACAGAACACGGAAACATTGGACCAGAGTATGCAGAATTTTTTAGCAAAAATTGGATCACTGCGGTTATTTTAGACTAATCAAAAGACTTTCTGATTTCCAATTTTCCAAATTCCGATTTTCCAATTTCCGTTTTTCAAGGTTTTTTTTTTTTAAGTTTTTTTTAATTTTTTGCATTTTTCTGATGCAAAAAATGACTAACGAAATATTTTTTGAAAATCGGAAAAAAGGAACATCGGAAAATCAGAAAAACGTAAAAAGGAAAATGGAATTTTTGGAAATCGGAATGTACGCGGAATCAGAAATGGGCATGTCCGACCATCCCTAGTGGTGATACCAAGCAGCAGAAAACCACAACATGTCGCATCTGAACATGGCTGTGACCACGCTCCCTCCTTGGGGGGGTCCTCACAAGCAAGCACAAGTTTACTGCCTTCAGCCTCCCGTGTAAAAGAGGCCTTAGTGCCTTCTGAGTATTAGGTTGAGCAAAGTCTGAACTGGACCATTTTGGTGAGTATTAAAAGAGTACAATTGTGAAAAATTGTCCATTTTCAAATACATATGTACACATTCCTATAAGTGTTAAGATTTCTTCCAGATTAAAATATACTATAAATGACTCTTTTTTTTGTCTTTGTTGTCATTTATAGTAGGTAGTAAAATTCTAACAGATCTGATTCTGGTTTTTGACTAGTCCATCTCCTTACAAGCGATTTTCAATATTACCTTTATTCTTTACAAAAGCACTCCCTATGTATGATCTATACAATCTTTTTATGGGAGCCTCAAAGCACCCGACTTTCCGACTATTTTTGCTAATCACAACTTTTATCATTGGCGACTATAGCGAAGCAATTCTTTTCAGAGTGCCGCAGGGGCGTCCTTATTAATGGTTTTGACAAGGAAAGTTGAAGCACGCCTGAACCTATAATAGGCTGATGACATTAACAATTGTATCTGTAGTTCTAATCATCATAAATAGCATTTTTTTTTAATCCCGCAGAATGTGTTCAAGAGTTAAAAACACGAATTGCATTTTGTTGTTGTCCCCACTAAATTATAATACTTTTAGATGTTTTACATTTCCCGCATTCAACTATAGGCCTTTTCTTATCTATTCCCTCACACTCCAAATTGTCTTTCTGCCATGCAAAAGTATTATAGCCTGTAATTAGTTATTTATGCCATGGTCCACCTGGAGAGAAACTGCCATTCTGGGCCCTGGAAGTTTAACACTAAGGGCCCGTTTCCACTATCGCGAATCCGCATGTGGATTCGCACAGCCAGTACAAGTGGATGGGACTGTTTCCACTTGTGCATTTTCCTGCACGTTTTTCTGTGCAGAAAAAAATCTGCAGTGTAGGGCCCTCAGAATTCGCCTGCGTGTGGAATGCAGGCGAATCGCACGCAATGCATTTAATAGGGAAATCGCATGCGGTTTCCCCATGCGTTTTTTGCCGCGATTTTGCATGCGATTTCGCATAGGTACCCATGTTAATTCACACAGGCAGTGACATGGTTAAAATCGCATCACCCTAACCTATGCGAAATCGCATGCGAAATCGCGGCAAAAAACGCATGCGGAATCGCACCCGCATGCAATTTTCCTGCGGTGATTCACCGGCGATTCCGCAACGCTATAGTGGAAACGGGCCCTTAAGGTGGCCACACACGATACAATAAACTTATCCGGATGTACAGCAATTCGATACATATGATCGGATCTCCCTAAAAAAATGGAAAGCTTTTTTTTTCCATTTGACTGAAAAATCCGATCGGATTTTTATCAATCTGGAATGCTGGAAATGTTTCTTCAATCTTTCTAAAGATTGTATGGTGTTTGTTAGATTGTCAATTTATTATTATACACACCCTGAGTTTCCAATCATTTTTATAATAACTGGGGAAAAATTGAACATACGTGTGTGTTTGAACATACGTTTGAAAGCGCTGCCATGTCTCCCACTGTGTGTGGTACATTGGTCATATTTTTTTAAATGTAACAATCAGTCAAAAAAATTGATTGCAATTCTTGAATTGAACAGATATTTAAAAAATTGTATGGTCTGTGGCCACCTTTACAATGATGAAATAAAAAAAAGGAATTAGTCATATGTAGGCTTGGTACTGTACACTGACAAGTTTATCTCATCATAGAGTATATTCACTAAGCTGCAGTAAGCAGAATAATATGCATAACGTTTTACACACAATTAGTAGAGTGTAATGTTTTGCAAATGCATTGCGCTTTACTTATCGTGCCATACTCGATATACCCCAATATCACATGTCAGTTCAGGTACTGTAAGGAAAGCTACTGCTGATTTTCAATACCATTTTGAAGGTCACAGACAACACCCTTTGGTAGTGTGTAGTTAACCTTCATAGTGGTAAACCCGAGTCAGGCTTGGGGTGGAAAAAATGAGCCCGGCACGATAATCCCGAGCCTGACGCGGGTTAGCCACCAGGAGGTATGGGAAGAGAGTGCAGCATGGCAGCGTTTTTAACTCACCTCCCCCAGGGATCCAGATGCTGGCAGACATTCTTCTGGTCTTCAGAGGCTCTCGATCCCTCCATTGAGATTGTCATGATGATAGACAGCGATCTCACTATAGGGGTACAGCGCCACCCAGAGGACGGAGGGAGAATTGCAGTGCTGGATACCAGGCTGGTGAGTCTGTGCAGGGGCTGCAGCAGATCTCACTGCAGTATGATCTTTTTCCTGCTTTTAGGATCTAATCGCTCGTGAAAAAAATGTGCCGCTTTTAGATCCTAAAATCCAAAAATAATCATACCACCAGGGAGGTTAATACTGGAATAACTGTTTCAATAAAAATATAACTTTTGTTATAATCCCAACTGAACTATTCAATGCCTCATGATTGTTGATTTTTATAGCTGCACATTATAAAACACTATCTTGCATTTTTAATAGGCGTTGCTATTTATTTAATTTTTTTTGTTTATTATTTGCTCTTTTATGTAGCAAGAACTTCAGGTAGCAAACTCTTTAAATGTACAAACGCAAGCATCTTCAAAGAATTTCTGTCAGCCGAGCGTTTGGAAACTGCTGCCAATGCAAGTTAGGCAAGGTGTCTGGGATCGGCTCGGGTAGAGTTGAGCAGTCTGGGTTTGATTGATGTATTCCTCTATTGTGTAGCAGAAGCACTGCAGAGATTCTGCATGCCACGGTCTTATGTCACTTTCTGTACAGTGCTGACTGCAAGACAGACTCATCACATCTTTGGGCCTAATAACATCTTCTAGAGCCAGAAGGAGTAACAGGACTTCCCGTAAAACCTTGGTTACTCCGGGAATACTAACACAACAAGCTCTAACAAAGGAACGCAAGCACCTCTCATGCTCTTCGCTGAGAATTAAAAAGAAAACGCTCCGAAGGTTTTTGATATTAATAACGTGAAACATATGTACCTGGCACGGTTACAAAAAAACTGAAGTGCTCTCAACATTGTGCGCTGCATTACAAAGGGGAAGAGAGATGTCTCTCTCCCTGGTGTGAAAATAACAGTTTTTAACCACGTCAGAGAAAAACACCATCAATTTAGTGTTTTAGCCCTTTTCCGTGCTGTTCTGCAGATCTGAAGTCTAAAGAAAGCAGTTCAGTGTAGGGCAACGCCATTGTAGTATAAAGCTTCACCTCTTCAAGTGTCAATCCCTTGGGGTATTGTCCATAAATGTGTTTGGAAATGTGCCTATTTTGTGGATGGCTGTTTTGAATGACCACTTCCTGTTGAGATGTTTTCTTACTTTGCAGATGAGGTCATCACTCTTCCTCCCTTATCATCCCTCAGGGTACTTATATTTATCTGCTATTCATCCACTCCACCTATTGCACTTTGAATGTAAATTAGGGAGCTGCACAACAGTTCCTGAAGCATTATTGATCATTAGTGACAATTTTATATAAGTTGAAAGCATAAGAGTTTGTACTGCAGTGGTCTTGGTATATGCTGGAATGATTTCTGTAAATTCTATTTAAAGTCCACTTTAAGTAATTTTCATATAATTTGCCGCATTTTAAACTATAGATACTCCTTACACCCCCCCCCCCCCCCCCCCCCAATCACACAGGTGGTCCCTTAGTTACAAACAGGTTCTGTTCAGAGAGTATATTTGCAGGTTAAATGTGTTTGTAAGTTGAATCCTGTGTTAAATATTGTGAAACGTGGATAAATGAATTAATTTCGGACAACTTTGGATTTGGACATTCAGTATAAACAATGTTTTTGGGTTGTTTACAATGTGCTATCAAAGTGTTGTTAACAGATTATACATTACTGTAATATTTAAAAACAAAAAAATACTGTATGTAATAAAACAGCATTGTATATTTTGTACATGAAGACAACTTTGGTTGTATCCCTGAAACATTGTAAATCGAGCAGCATTGCTAATACATTTTCGGCAGTCATTATTGCATTGAAAATGGCATTTTTTATTTAGGGAAAATTTTACGATAATTCATTTTACTTTTGCATTAGGGCGAAAATTTACAAAACTGCTCAAAATCGTTATTTTTACGCAAAAAAAGTTTATTTGAGCACAAAAATGCAATAAATCATTTATTTTAGAACAACAATTTGCAAACTTATTACAAATTGATTTTAGATGGCATTTTTGCTCGAAAGTCGAATTTAACATTATTTTCACAAAAATTAACGTGAAAAGAATATTGTAATTTTCGCTCATTACTTAAAGTGGACCCAAATTTAAAATACAAGATTTCAGAAGTAAAATCTATTTTCTAAATTATATTAATAAATAGCAGCTTTTTTTCAGCTGCATGATGACATATCTATATATATAATAGAGTAAGTGCCTCAACCTTCAAACAAGAAGATGAAGTATCGCCCTGCCCCCAGGGCCGGTCCAAGCAGGAAGAAGGCCAAGCAAGAAGAAGATGAGGTGCCCTGCCCCCAGGGGCTGTCCTACTCTTGCCGCCGAGCTGGAGGGGGTTGCAGGCAGGAAGGGGTATTGGGCACAGTGGCGGGGAGGGGGGTCGGAGTGAGCTTGTGAAGTCTCCCAGTGCATCACTGCTGAATATATGCAAATTAACCATTGTTGCCCTTAGAAGCTAAACACTGCATCGGTTCTGGAGGTGTGTTTAGCTTCTAAAGACAACACTGGTTAATTTGCATATATTCAGCAGTGATGCATTGTGAGAGACATCTCAGAACTCACTCCAACCTGAATTATCACAAATTCTTTCTGTTTTAAGAAAGCAAACTTTTGTTTTTCTTAACATCTTAGTAAGGGGGCTTTTAGGACCATTGTAGTCCCTTACACACTCCAATGAGTTCTGGGTCACCATGAGCTTGCTGGTTAGTCTGTACCTCTCGATGTTACAAGCCCTACTGCATAGAGCCAAATTAATCCATGCTATGCACTGATGAGGCTCAAACAATCCAAAACAGTCTGTATGCATGTTGGATTATTATGGCTCTGTACAAATTAACAAGCTGACACATCATTGCATTCCAGTGGTTCTGGAGGTGTGTTTAGCTTCTCAGGGTAACAATGGTTAATTTGCATATATTCAGCAGTGATGCACTGGGCGACATCTAAAGCTCACGCCAACCTAAATTATCACAAATTCCTTTCTGTTCTAAGAACGCAGTAAGCAAAAGTTTGTTTTCCATAGCATTGTAGTAAGGGGGCTTTTAGGACCATTGTAGCAGAGTTGCTCGAATGTCCGCGTACACGAGTACGAGTAGTGACGCGTACGAGTCCGAGCTGTCACGAAACGACTCGTCACCGCGGCTCGTTTGAATCGCTAGTTACGCTTCGCAAGACGAGTCCATGCGAATATCATGAATCACGAGTCGTCATTACGACTCGTGACTCGTACACTATATTGCGTAAGCTTATGCTGGCATGCGTAAAAATGTACGCATGAAACAAACGTATTCTTAGAACTTTTCATCATTTATACATGATATTTCTGCTGTATGAATGATTCAATTTGCAATACATTAGTGGAGGTGTCCATCATCACCAACACAGACTAGGTTAAGAAGACCACAGCACAAATTTGATCCGTGGCACTTTTTAGGGTATCAGGACCTTATAAATATGTCCATAAAAATTAGTGGAGGAGGTGTCCATCATCAGCAACACAGAGTTGGGTAAGAAGAACACAGCACAAAGTTGAACCATGGCACTTTTGAGGGTATCACGACATAATAAGGTCATAGGTGGAGTACCTAAGTGGCACTCTTGTGTCGGTGGTAGAAACACATTCCAAAGGAGCATCAACAGCAGCAGGAGGAGGTGGTATATAGTCTGGTAATGCCACAGGCAGACTGGCAGGTGAAGGTCATAGGTGGAGTACCTAAGTGGCACTCTTGTGTCGGTGGTAGAACCACATTCCCATTCTCTGGTGGTGAGACTGGCAGCAGCAGCAGTTAAAATATATGCAGTAGTGGTAATATATACAGATGAGTGTGGCACCCAGGCTGTGGTGCTACCACACTTAGGAGCAGAATCCGGTGATGAAGGTAAGTAGTCTGGTGGTGAGACTGGCAGCAGCAGCAGTTAAAATATATACAGTGGTGGTAATATATACAGATGAGTGTGGCACCCAGGCTGTGGTGCTACCACACTTAGGAGCAGAATCCGGTGATGAAGGTAAGTAGTCTGGTGGTGAGACTGGCAGCAGCAGCAGTTAAAATATATACAGTGGTGGTAATATATACAGATGAGTGTGGCACCCAGGCTGTGGTGCTACCACACTTAGGAGCAGAATCCGGTGATGAAGGTAAGTAGTCTGGTGGTGAGACTGGCAGCAGCAGCAGTTAAAATATATACAGTGGTGGAATATATACAGATGAGTGTGGCACCCAGGCTGTGGTGCTACCACACTTAGGAGCAGAATCCGGTGATGAAGGTAAGTAGTCTGGTGGTGAGACTGGCAGCAGCAGCAGTTAAAATATATACAGTGGTGGTAATATATACAGATGAGTGTGGCACCCAGGCTGTGGTGCTACCACACTTAGGAGCAGAATCCGTTGATGAAGGTAAGTAGTCTGGTGGTGAGACTGGCAGCAGCAGCAGTTAAAATATATACAGTGGTGGAATATATACAGATGAGTGTGGCACCCAGGCTGTGGTGCTACCACACTTAGGAGCAGAATCCGGTGATGAAGGTAAGTAGTCTGGTGGTGAGACTGGCAGCAGCAGCAGTTAAAATATATACAGTGGTGGAATATATACAGATGAGTGTGGCACCCAGGCTGTGGTGCTACCACACTTAGGAGCAGAATCCGGTGATGAAGGTAAGTAGTCTGGTGGTGAGACTGGCAGCAGCAGCAGTTAAAATATATACAGTGGTGGTAATATATACAGATGAGTGTGGCACCCAGGCTGTGGTGCTACCACACTTAGGAGCAGAATCCAGTGATGAAGGTAAGTAGTCTGGTGGTGAGACTGGCAGCAGCAGCAGTTAAAATATATACAGTGGTGGAATATATACAGATGAGTGTGGCACCCAGGCTGTGGTGCTACCACACTTAGGAGCAGAATCCGGTGATGAAGGTAAGTAGTCTGGTGGTGAGACTGGCAGCAGCAGCAGTTAAAATATATACAGTGGTGGTAATATATACAGATGAGTGTGGCACCCAGGCTGTGGTGCTACCACACTTAGGAGCAGAATCCGGTGATGAAGGTAAGTAGTCTGGTGGTGAGACTGGCAGCAGCAGCAGTTAAAATATATACAGTGGTGGAATATATACAGATGAGTGTGGCACCCAGGCTGTGGTGCTACCACACTTAGGAGCAGAATCCAGTGATGAAGGTAAGTAGTCTGGTGGTGAGACTGGCAGCAGCAGCAGTTAAAATATATACAGTGGTGGTAATATATACAGATGAGTGTGGCACCCAGGCTGTGGTGCTACCACACTTAGGAGCAGAATCCGGTGATGAAGGTAAGTAGTCTGGTGGTGAGACTGGCAGCAGCAGCAGTTAAAATATATACAGTGGTGGAATATATACAGATGAGTGTGGCACCCAGGCTGTGGTGCTACCACACTTAGGAGCAGAATCCGGTGATGAAGGTAAGTAGTCTGGTGGTGAGACTGGCAGCAGCAGCAGTTAAAATATATACAGTGGTGGAATATATACAGATGAGTGTGGCACCCAGGCTGTGGTGCTACCACACTTAGGAGCAGAATCCGGTGATGAAGGTAAGTAGTCTGGTGGTGAGACTGGCAGCAGAGGTAAAAATATATACAGTAGCAATATATACAGAAGACGAGTGTGGCACCCTGGTACTACCACAGTGGGCAGCAGAATCCGGTGATGAAGGTATAGAGTCTGGTGGTGAGACTGGCAGCAGAGATAAAAATATATACAGTGGCAATATATACAGATGACGAGTGTGACACCCTAGTGGAGGTGCTACCACACTTTGAAGCACCAGCAGCAGGAGTTAGTGGTGGTGTTGAAGGGTGAACAGGTGAACCCAGCCAGTTCATTTCTTACTCCTCCTATCACCAACAGCAGGGGCCAGAAAATCATCACCCACCCAAGCATGGTTCATCTTAATGAACGTTAGTCTGTCCACCGACTGTGTGGACAGACGAGAACGTTTCTCAGTCACCACTCCACCTGCAGCACTGAAGCTCCTCTCTGAAAGTACACTTGAAGGAGGGCAGGACAGGAGTTCCAGGGCGTACTGTGCCAGCTCAGTCCAAATACCCAACATCTTCACCCAGTACTCCATGGGGTCCACAGGGGCCTCAGTGTCCAGCCCGCTGAAGGACCCCATATAGTCAGACACCATTCGGGTGAAGCGTTGGTGCTGACTGGTGGAGGATGCTGCTGCTGATGCTCCACGCACCTCCTCTGTAGGCAACTCCACACTGTACATTTGCCTTTTCAGGCTGCGCAGGTCCCCTGGCCGCCTGCTGCTGCTGCTGGGTGCAGGCGCCTGCTGCTGGGTTTGCTGGACAGGTGCAGGGGGGGGGAGTGCAAGGCTGGGGGAAGGCTTCCTCCAGTCTGCGAACAAGGGCCTGCTGTAATGCCCTTGTTTGTTGTTCTTGGTCTTCCCCCTGCATGAACTGGCCCAGCTTGCCTTTCAGTCGTGGGTCCAGCATCAGGGTGATCCAGATGTCCTCCCTCTTACGCATCTGAACCACCCTGGGGTCTCTGCGCAGGCAGCGCAGCATGTGGGCAGCCATGGGGAAGAGGTTAGCCACAGCAGCCACGTCTGCATCAAAATGGCCAGCTACAACATGCCTGTCCTCCTCCTCTGCCCATTGTGCCTCTTCCCGCCTGTTCCACCCACGCTCCAATTCTGCTGCGCTTCCTTCCTCCCCCTAATCTGCAGCAAGGTCAGGGACCTCCACCTCCTCCTCTTCCTCCTCACCCTCAGATGTTGACATTTCCTGCTGCAGATCCAGCTGGCCCAGGGCTGCCTCCCCCTGTTCCAGCAGGTCAAAAACTGCCCTGTCCAGCAGGCAGACGAGGGGCACCCACTCGCACAGTGAGGTCTGTTCTCGGCTCACCTCCTTGGTCCCCTGGAGGAATGGAGCCAGAACAAGGGCCACCTGCTGCATCAGACCCCACTGTGCGTTTGTGATGACTTGCAGTGCTGAGGATCCGGAGCACAGCAAGTCACCGATGTACCGATTCACGGCCCTCCGGTGTTTGAGGAGCCGCTCCAACATGCACAGTGTGGAGTTCCACCGAGTCGGTACATCGTTGAGCATGCGGTGTGGTGGCAGGCCCTCTTCCTGCTGCAGAATGGCCAGGCGTGCTGAGGCTGCTGTAGAGCGGCGGAAATGGCGGACTGTGTTCCTTGCCACCTCCAGCAGATCGCCCATCCCCTGGTAGGTGCGCAGGAACCTCTGCACCACCAGGTTCAGGACATGGGCCAAACAGGGGATGTGGTCCAGGTTCCCCTGCTTGATGGCGGCAATCATGTTGGCCCCATTATCGGACACCACCAATCCGACCCTGAGGCCTCGGTTTCTCAACCATCTGCTCTCCTGCTCCCTGAGGGCTTTAAGGACCACGCTGGCCGTGAGCTTCGCAGCACCCATGGCTCTCATCTCCAGCAGCGCTTGGCAAAGGCGGGGCTTCACGCTGCTGTTGTGGAGGTGGGGCCGTTTTGCCAATGTGCACGAGGAAGGAGATGGATCAGAGGAGCCTGCTGCTTCTCCCCTGATCCCGTGTGGTGGCACCACCCACAGTGCTGCTGCTGTGCCCGATGCTGCTGCTGCTGCTGCTGCTGCTGACCCTTCCCCCACTTCCGCCAAGCTCACCCAGTGAGCCGTGAAGGACAGGTAGCGGTCTGTCCCAAAACGGCTCGTCCAGGAGTCCATGGTGATATGGACCCGCTCGCCCACGGCATGATCAAGCGAGCGGGCCACATTGTTCACCACAGACTGGTGCAGTGCTGGGATGGCCGTACAGGAGAAGAAGTGGCGGCTGGGGATGGGCCACTCCGGGGCTGCGCATTGGAGCAGAGCGCGCATATCACTCCCCGGCTGCACAATAGAATAAGGCAGCAGCTGCGAGCACATTGCACGGGCCAGCAACCCGTTCAGCTGCCTGATGCGACGGTGGCTGGGAGGAAGCGCCTTGGTCACACCAGGGAATGTCTCGCTCAGCAGGCTCTGGCGTTTGCCTGCTGCCTGGGAAGCTGAGGAGAGAGCTGTGGAGGGAGCAGATGATGCCTCAGAGCTTTGGCTGCCTTGGAGCTCAGTGGTGGGGAGAGCTCTCGACACAGCACTGGAGGGAGCAGTGCGTGGACGCACTCCTGCTGTTGCTGCTGCTGCTGCTGCTGCTGCTGCTGTTGTTGTTGAAGGCTGACCACGCGCAGCATCCCTCACAGTCAAAAACTGTTCATACAGAGCCCTGTGATCACTCTTCAGATGGGCCTGGAGGCAGGAGGTACCCAACCTCGACGGATTGCGACCACGACTTTTTACCACTTTGCAGTGCTTGCACACTGCCAAGGTCTCGTCAACAGTGGAAACAGTAAAGTGGTTCCATATAGGGGAAGTAAATTGCCCCTTACGGCCGGAAGGGGGTGCCTGCTGCTGCTGCTGCTGTCGCCTCCCACTGCTTTGCAACTGAATTGTGGTGCTGCTGGTTGTGTTGTTGGGGATTGTGGGGGTGGTGGTGGCCGTTGAAGCAGCGGGCTGTGCCTGCTCCAAACTACCACGCCTGTCTGACTCTGGCATGCTGCTGCAAGGCTGCACGACCACAACCTCCTCCTCCTCCTCCTCCTCGCTGCCTTGGGGGGAGAAGCTGGGCACAAATAGTGGGTCCAACACTGGATCATCATCATCATCATCATAATCCAGGTCGGAATTTTCATGCTCAAAAAGCTCCACCTGTGACCCTCCAACCACCTCTTCTCTCCCCACATACCCTGCCTCAGGCTCATCCCCAAAGCCCTCCTGATCAACGGGACCCACCATCCCCTCAATTTCATCCACTACTGCTGTCAGAGTACTGGCTGATGCTGACGTCCATTTCAGGATCGCTGCTGGCCGCTGGGGTGGACATGGCATCAAGCAGTGGCGGGCGTCCGCTGGTGGCCGGGGTGCTGGTCACTGTTGTGGTCCGTCTGGAACCACTGGTGGACTGCTGCATCGCCATCAACTCCACAATAGCCGGTACCTGGCCCTCCTGTATGGCACGGCGAGTCTGGCCAAAAATGGGCGCTATGCGCTGCACCTCTGCGGCCTCCCCCTCAGCCAAACGCAACCTGCTGCTGGCGGAAGCGATGGCACTGCCCCTCCTCCCTCTGCTGCGATGACTGCTGCTGCCCCTGCTTCCAGACATGATCTCACGGCTCACGCAAAGAAAAAAAAAAAGGTAAAGGGGTGGGGGGAAACACACTTCCCTTTATTTACTGGTGTACTGTACTCACTAACTAACACTCACTCACTAACTCACTAGTCACTACTACAGTAACAATCACTCACTAACTAACAGTCACTCACTACTCACTAATAATCTAAAGCTACCTAGCTAGGCCCTATCCTACACTAAGCACAATACAATCACAATACAATCTGAGACACTAACTGACTGACTGCAATGACAAATAACTATAGCTAGCTAAATATCTATTACAGCAATCAGTTAGTGTACAGTAATGCAGTAAAAACGATCTGTTTTTGACACAGACAGTGATGCCTTTGCTAACTTACTGAACTACAGCGCTGGAGATGCTCTCAGTACTGTAGGAGTCTAGCAAAGACAAGCTGACAACATGGCTGCTGCTGCCTTATATACAGGAGGGGAGGGCACAGGCTCCCCTCCTCTCATTGGTTCTAGTCAGAGGTCTGGGGCCCTCTGATTGGCCCATCGCGTAACGAACACGTCACGAACGCGTCACGACTCATGCGTACGAGTTTACGAGTCGTGACGCGTACCCGTCACGAGTGCATGCGAATCATGCACTCGTAAAAATTTGCCGTCACGAGTCCCGAGTACGAGTGCGTAACTGCGTAAAAATGGTCGTAAATCACAGTTCTCGTGGCACTCGTCACTCGTGACAGCAACCCTGCATTGTAGCCCCTCACACACTCCAATGAGTTCTGGTTCACCATGTGTGTGCTGGTTAGTCTGTAGCTTAAGTTCAGCAGCAGACGCCACTATTAGTAAGAGGCAGCCGGCAGGGATGACTCACCTCTTCCGTGTTCCAGCGTGCGTTCCACTGTCGTCACTTCCTGCAATGCCGTCCACTTACAATTCAGTGTGCGGCATTGCAGGAAGTGATGACAGTGGAACACACGCTGGAACATGGAAGAGGTGAGTCATCCCCGCTGGCTGCCTCTTACTAATAGCGGCGGCTGCTGCTGAACTTAAGCTAGAGGGGGAGCGCAGATGGGGAACACAGGGGAGGGAGGGGGGGTCCAACCCCCCTCCCCGCCATGAACTTAAGCTGGAGGGGGAGCGCACATGGGGGACCCAGGTGAGGGAGGGGGGTCCGACCTCCCTCCCCGCCATGAACTTAAGCTGGAGGGGGAGCGCACATGGGGGACCCAGGTGAGGGAGGGGGGGTCCGACCTCCCTCCCCACCGTGAACTTAAGCTGGAGGGGGAGCGCACATGGAGGACCCAGGTGAGGGCGGATAACCAGGCAACTGGTATTGTTTAAACAAGTTAAGTTACATTAGTTAGGTTAATTAAAATAGATAGGTTATATAGTCTCTTAACCAACCTGTTTTAAAAGAACAGGCAAATGTTTATGATTTCATGGGGGCAGCCATCTTTTTGGTTGAAAGGAGGTGACAGAGAGCATGAGAAACAGTTCCAACTGTCCTGTGTCCTGATCACCCCTCCCAGCTGCGCACGCTAGGCTTTAAATCTCAAATTCAAAATAAACAAAAATGGCATCAAGACAGCAGAATGAGAACAACAACAAAAAATTCCCCGGCAGTTTTGTTCTGTGCAGCTAAAAATGAGGCTTGTATAAGAGAAACAAAGTTCTGATGCTGTGAAACTGTGAAAGAAACACCGAGCCTTTTCAGTGCTGCTGATGCTGAGTAGATTTTTAGTCTGGAGGTTCACTTTAAAAGGAAATAAATATAACAGCTTCCATATCCCAGCTCGGGTTTCCTTTTAGTTTAGACATCAGGATGGAGGGTTTTTATGAATGGGTGTTAGCTATTCGAGCTGTGTCTTTGCGGCACAAAGGGAACCGAGGCCAAATCAATAAGGGTGGAAGCTGGGCCTTACGTGAAAAGAATCTTCTGTGTTGCAAATATATCAAATTTTAGGGACATTCATTAAAAACCTTAATGGTCCAATGATGGAAAAACATCTCTCCACAGAAAACTGCATTTAGTATTATATATATACTACTATGAGTACAATCTCTAAGGCAGAGTTCACACCTATCATTGTGAAAAACTGAACTTGCTTTGCATGCTTTTTTGCATTAAAATTTGCATCCATATGCAAACTTTCATGTACATTTTTAACCCAGCTAATGAAAGTCTATGGGAATTCATATGGGATTTGTAAAATTATGCTGTAAGATTTAAGTTTTATGACAAAAAGGCAAACACATTTTTGTGAATTCTCTATTGAGTTTCATTAGATGTCCAGCAATCTTTCCCATATGAATTTTAGTAAGGAGGAACCCTGTCTAATTCCTTTGTTTGAGTGTTTATTAGGTATCGGTTGCAAAAATGCCAGACCCATCTGTGTAAAAAGGCGCCGCCATATTTGCCATGTTAGGGGCTATAAGTGGTGGTGACAAGGGTGCCCATTTTTTCATATCGGCTATATCATGTTTATATTGGCTATATCGCAGAAATGTTTGCAGTTACAATAGAGGCCCTGATTTCAATGACGCTTATAAAGCAGCTCAAGGATAAATCAACACATTGACGAAACACGTTGGGTGGAGCCACGTCAGACGGGATTGGCTGAGTGTCTTGCTGCACACAGGAAGCGGGGATTTGAAGCTGCAAGCATATGAGTGGTCACCCGGGGACCAAGGCTGTACTATCTTGTTATAACGCTGATATCCTGATGATCTTTGTGAGCGCAAGCTTTTTAATTCTTTTAAATAAACTTGCAATTTTACACCATGAGAGTCTTTTTAGTTGTAGTGAAGGCCATTGAGAAATGAAAGAGGAAGTTTTGATCTATTCCCCCTGAACTATGATTCTCACCTCCGAATACTTAGTGCAGGCATGTTAGGGGAGTGTCCAGGCACTATCACCAGGGTTGTGTTTGCTTCATGGAGCGGTGGTCTGTCACAGGGAGAGGTGGAGGTCACTCATTAGAATGAAAAAACTTGTTTTTGCTTCCCCCAGTCTTTTGCAGGGATGGTTGGATGCCCAGTTCAGATTCCGCAGAAATTCAGAATTCCAATTTTCTCATTTTCCACTTTCCAATTTTCCGCTTTCTGATTTTCCGTTTTCCGATTTTCTGAATTTCCAATTTTTTGTTTTTCCATTCTTCTGATTTCTGATTTTCCAATTTTCATTTTTGAGGAGTATTTTATTAGTCAGTTTTTGCATCAGGAAATGCCAAAAAAAAATCGGAAAAACAAAAAATAAGTCTTGCGACTGGTCTAAAAATTAAAATTTAACAGAAAAATTCAGCATTTTCTGATTGGTCCAGTGCTTCCGAATTCTGTGAGTGGGCTGGAATTGCCAAGTTGCAGTAAGTCGGATTTCCGCAGAATCTGAATGAGCAAGCCTAGTCTTTTGCTCTCCCTTGTGAGGTCTAAGAAGAGATCCAGTTGGACGCCAGGACAGAGAACATTGCTTTGGATTTGCAGGAACTGTGATTCACTGACTCAGTTTTTAGACTGTTATAGCTCTTCTTGATTGAGTGTGCGTCTGTTTTTTCTACCCTAATTAATAATATAGAATATATAATTTTTCCTTTCCTGTAACCTTTCCTTTCTATATTTGGGTAAGAATATGAAAAAATCACATTTTAACACCTGTGGGCCCCACTGACTGCTAACAATCTCAGGGTGATGAGCGCACATGACACAGTGCAGTTTACACATTCTCAGAAACGACATAATTAACAGTGAGATGTCATCGTCTGTGAGCCTTCAATTTGTCTCTTTCAGCCGTGTCAAAAATTCCCAGTCTTGTGAGTCCCATTATTCCATCATTATACCATTATTTCTTTTTACTACATTTTTCACCTACTGGATAATAGAGAAATATTCTAGAGTTGGTTTAATATAACTTATACCAAAGTGTGCTTAACCTGCTGGGCGGTCTGGACGAGCTCAGCTGCCGCTCAGGCCCTGCTGGGCCGATTTGGCTCAAATAAAAAGCAGCACACGCAGCCGACACTTTGCCAGCCGCGTGTGCTGCCTGATCGCCGCCGCTCTGCGGCGATCCGCTGCGAGCAGCGGCGAAAGAGGGTCCCCCCAGCCGCCTGAGCCCAGCGTAGCCGGAACAAAAGGTTCCGGCCAGCGCTAAGGGCTGGATCGGAGGCGGCTGACGTCAGGACGTCGGCTGACGTCAATGACGTCACTCCGCTCGTCGCTATGGCGACGATGTAAGCAAAACAAGGAAGGCTGCTCATTGCGGCCTTCCTTGTTTATTCTGGGCGCCGGAGGCGATCGGAAGAACGCCTCCGGAGCGCCCTCTAGTGGGATTTCATGCAGCCAACTTTCAGTTGGCTGCATGAAATAGTTTTTTTTTTATTAAAAAAAAAACCCTCCCGCAGCCTCCCTGGCGATCTTAATAGAACGCCAGGCAGGTTAAAGTAAAGGTGGCCATATTTGGTACAACTTTTCATTTTTTTTCGATTAGATAATTTAGTTTGATTATTCCGTTAGATCGAATATAAAGATTTTACCAGCATGCCTGATCTGATTTTTCTCGAAAAAACGGGATAATCGTTCAAATTTCTTGATCGAAAAAAAATATTTTCAACTTTCATTTGATTCGATCATTTAGATTGAATAAACGGGATAATCAAACATTTTTATTGTACCATGTATGGCCACCATAACTCAAGTTAGGCCCTAATCAATACTGCAATGTACTAGTGTTACTTAGTTTGCTTGTGTTCTGAAATAGAAGCCAATGGCTGTCATGATACAGTGTGGCTGAGCAGCCTGGTATCATCATGTTATCAGCACTTCAGCAGAATTAACAGCTGTTGAATAAAAATAAGTTATTTCAACGAGCATTTTTTTTCCAGACATGGAACACTCTACAGCTAGTTTACTATCAGTATAAGCATAGTGTAACAGCTTACACCGGTGAGGTCGATATACCTAAATCTTAAAAAGGAGGTAAAATGAGTCATTTAAGTATACTGAATTATAGTAAGAAAATAAACAATGCAAGATTTAACAACAAAAAATGATGTAATGATATACTCCAAAACTAAATAATTATTTTTTGATAAATCTCGCTGATAAATCTTGCATTGGTTTTTCAGTGGGGAGATAAGTATTACTTCCCCTATTTTTATATATTTTAACTTTGTTTTAATCTGATTGGTGCTTCTGTTTACAGGCTTACCATACATCGGGTCCACCTTGTGTGGAGGGGTCTTTCTCTATTTTCCTAATTTTATGGAGAGCGACATTTTAACTTCCCCGAGGGGACAGGCTTAAGTTCCCCTCCTTCCTGACTAAAGGGACCCACACTTGTGAGCATAACTTATTACTCAACTTTATTCTATTATCTACATAAAATACTACACTAAAGTGGGCTCCCGGTTTCTCCTTTATCTTTTCAAGTGTACTCAATTGTTGATTAGGGCCCTTTTTTTATTTAACACTTTAAAGTACACCTTCCTCCTGTAACATTTGTTTTAAAGTGGATCCAAGGTTAACTTTTACTCATTGCATAATTGTGTTCCTTTCCTATTGTTTATCGGGCATTCCTCAAGCCAAATACTTTTTTGTTTTTGTTTTAATACTCTAATTCCCTATAAACTAAACGAGCCACGCCCACAGGTTTTCAGAGAGCCTTGGCAATAGCAAGGGCTCATGGGAGCTCAGTCTGGGCAGGAAGAGGGGGAGGTGTTACTAGCCATTGATTTCAGAGGCAGAGGGGAGGAGGGAGGAGGAGAGGGGATTAGGTTTTTTTAACAGGCTGAGTGCTTAAGATGCAGAAAAGCCTGCCTCTGTGTAATGTTTCCAAACAACATGGCTGCTGTCATTGTATCACAGGAAGAAATAATCATATTCTATTAAAGCCGTTTGCAGCTAGATTTGCTGTGTAAAATATCTAAACTTTAGATTAGTTATATATACATATAGTTACTTGTTATAGTTAGTTTTTCATCTCGGATCCGCTTTAAGTAAGACAATGGATTAAATGACCAGACATCCTTTTTTTAAGTCGGTCAATTCCCTGTGCAAAGTAAACAGCTAAATGGACTTTGTGATCTTTTCCTGCTTACAGTAACACTTCCTGGTCAATGGTGTATGGCAATAAGTGCAGGCAGTAAATGTATATTTTTAGAAGTAGCGTATGGCAATGTCAGAGATAAGGCTGCAGCAGGTTTAGGGCCTGTTTCCACTACACGCAGATTGGATGCAGAATGGATGCATAAAAACTGAGTCCCATGAATGCCTATGGGCCTGTTTCCACTAAACGTGATTTTTCTGATGCAGATTTTCCCATAGGCATTCATTGTAGTCAGTTTTTCTGCATCCAATCTGCATGTAGTGGAAACAGGCCCTTACTGTCAGTGTTGACACAGTGTAATCAGTATTATTGTATAGTTATATAGGGCTGGTTATAGTTGTAATCATATGGCTAACTGTCCATCATAGGAGCTCATGATCCAATCCCTAGCATATTCAGTCTAGTCGTGTACCTATCACAGTCTCAGTCCATTTTTTGTACTATTTATTTATGTTTTTTTTAGGGCGGTTGGGGGGCAGTTAATCATACCAGTATGTTATTGTAATCTGGGACGTAACTAGGCCCCACTGGGCCCCCCTGAAAAATTTCAGAGCGGGCCCCCCCCCTCTCTCTGGGGCCCGCTCGGGGCCATTTTGTGGGGGCTGGAGCGGTGGCAGCATGAGGGGAAAGCCTTGGCCACAGTCGGCGGGGAGAGGGGAAGTTCCCCCCTCTCCCTCACCTCGGGGCTCTCCCCTCTGCGCTCCCCTCCAGCTAAAGTTATAGTGGAGGCAGCGGGCAGTGGCAGGCAGATACCTTCCGTGCGTTCCACCGCATACTCCTCGCTCTAGCAGCTGACGTCACTTCCGGCAGTGACGGCACTTCCGGAAGTGACATCACTTCCGGAAGTGACGTCAGATGCCAGCGCGAAGATTATGCGGTGGAACACAAGGAAGGTATGTATCTGCCCACCGCTGCCCACACTATATCTTTAGCTGGAGGGGAGCGCAGAGGGGAGAGCCCCGAGGTGAGGGAGAGGGGGGAACTTCCCCTCTCCCCGCCGACTGTGGCCAAGGCTTTCCCCTCATGCTGCCACCCCTCCAGCCCCCACAAAACGGCCCTGAGCGGGCCCCGGGGGGGTGGTTCCCCCACAGGCGCAGGGGCTGCAGGGCCTATTGGTACGCCAGTGATTCTAATGTCAGCAGAAAATGTAATTCCTAGAAGCCCACCCAAACACAGACAGTACATACAAACCCTATACAAACAAATATATCTTGCCTGAGATGTGAAACCTAGACTCTAGTACTGTAGAAAGTATCCTGGGGCTATATTTTTAGTATAAAATAATAATGATCGGACATTTAAATACCACTGTGGCTGAAATGAAACATATATGTTACGGCCAGAACCCGAAGTGTGGCCACTTCTAGTTCTGGCTGGCCACTTCGGGTTCTGGACAGTCAATGTGCGAAGTGGCCGCAGCGCAGCGGCCAATGTTAGAAATGGAATGTGTCCTGTTAAGATTAATGTATTTTCTGTCCGTCTCTGGCCAAATGTAGCAAAAGTTAGTTAATGTAATGAAATGAAGCTGGCGGCAATGTGACAGGTGAAGCCGCCGGCTTCAGCTCTCTCATCTCCCTCTGCCTCCTCTCCTTCCCAATACTGGCAGCCGGGGGGGCATGCGTGTCCCCCCAGAGTCATTCGTCGCAGCAGGCAATCCTACTGTTCGTTCCTGCAGAGCGGGTGCTGGCAGAAGCAATGTCTGCAGCCTCCCCGCTCTGCTTTCCTGCAGCCACGACACTCGTGTCCCCCGGTTGCCCATAGGAGAGAGAGAGAGGCAGGGGGGAGGAGAGAGAGAGCTTCATCCGTTACATTGACGCCGGCTTCATTTCATTAAATTGACTAACTTTTGCTACATTTGGCCAGAGACGGCCAGAAAATACATTAATCTTCACAAGACACATTCCATTTCTAACATTGGCCGCAGTGCAGTGGCCACTTCGCACATTGACTGGCCAGAACCCGAAGTGGCCGGCCAGAACGCGAAGTGGCCACACTTCGGGTTCTGGCCGTAACATATACATTATACAACAGTTATCATCTGGAACAATTTACTACACAGACCAACCACATTGAAACTACAAAAAACGTTTCTATAACTGTTAGAGATATGCGACTCTGCTGTCCTGAATTTTGTTCTTGACACCTTTCCTGAAGTGTTGCCACAGTTGTTAACGGACTTTTCTAAAACATTGGCCTCAATTCACTAAGATCATGCTGGAGATAATAAGGCAAGAGAAAAGTTGCCATCACACAGTGAGAGAGTTATCTTATCTCTTCATTCCTTTGAGGTGTGTACACATGCAGCACTATAAGGAACGATGGGTCCTTCAGACCCTCCCGCTGGGTGGGCATTTCAGTGACAGTATAGCGTGTGTACAGTCTGTCGGCAGACTGACAACACTGTTTCTGAACGATCCACTGAGCGGATCGTTCAGAAACAGTGTTATCAGTCTGCCGACAGACTGTATACAAGCCCTACTGTTGCTGGAACGTCCGCCCAGTGGGAGGGTCTGAAGGACCCGTCGTTCCTTATAGTAGTGTGTGTGTATGCACCTTAAAGAGAAACTCCGACCAAGAATTGAACTTTATCCCAATCAGTAGCTGATACCCCCTTTTACATGACAAATCTATTGCATTTCACAAACAGACCATCAGGGGGCGCTGTATGACTGATTTTGTGATGAAACCCCTCCCACAAGAAACTCTGGTACCGCGGTACTCTGGGCAAACTGACACAATGTAACAATGTTCACAGACAGGAAATGGCTGTTTACAGCTGTCTGTAACAGCCAAAACAGCTAGGAGCAGCTACATAACCTGCCCACAGTAACAATGTCACCATGTGATAAATGTCAGAATGTAAATGTGGGAGAGGAAAGATTTTACAATGAGCAAACACTGATTAAATCATTTATACCTAATTATTGTAAAAATTAAGCACTTTTTTTATTACATTATTTTCACTGGAATTCCTCTTTAAGTTACCTCCTCTGTAGTTAAGTTACCTCCTCTGTAGTTAAGTTACCGCCTCTGTAGTTATTTTCACATGCAGTTAATTAACAGCCTGTCTTTGACTTTAGAATTCTGGAGTTATTTTAAGGATTGGAGAGTTAAATTAAAGACAGAAGAGTTACCTTTAGGTTTGCCTGAGGTAAAATGTTTCCTGAATACTACATGCCTCATCACCATGGTGATAACTCTAGAAACGTTATTAAAGACAGGAGATAAGCTTAGTGAATTGAGGCCAATGAGAGGAATAATTAGTGCATTTAAGACAGTAAGCGTCCCTTTGCTAAGCTCTGAAGACATTACAACACGCGTTGTTATGGTGATACCTACAATGATTAACTGTACAAGAGGGGCACGTGCCACTGATCTATTCTGGGGTGCCCCGGATGTCCCCCAGGCAGAGTCAGGCAGCAGGTGGCAGTACTCTGCTCCGGCCGCTTGGTCTCCAGATTCTGCAGACATCTTCTCTTCTGGGCTTCTCCCCCTAGTGTCTGAGAAGGAATCAGACTCTAGAGCACCTAGTGTCTGATTCTTGGATGCTGGGGGGAGAATGGCCAGCTACAGAGGATGTCTCCAGACTTGGAGAGCAGATGGAGGAGATAAGTCGTTCCTCCTGTTGTGCTACTCTGCTGGGAAGGGAGGGTCTGGGGGGAGGAACAGTGAGGACGCACACAATGATGCATGCTCCCCATGGAGGCTCCACAGTTTTCAGTTTGTTTTTTATTAATGGAGAGGGGGCTTCATCCAACATTTTGCTGGGCAGGCCTACTTAGACTGGTGTTAGGTTCATGTAAATGTGGCCCCACCCATGACCACACCCACATGCAGGTCTGTGAACTCACAGGATCCTAGCAACGCCCCTGGCAATCACAAATGGCAATTGCTGTTACACTTCATAAGCATTAAATTCAAAACTGCTTTAGAATCACCAGAAATTGCTCTGCTGTTCCCATAATGGGTGATTTTAAACTTAGATAGGGTGGGGACCCCGAGAGAAGGCTGCACGCGGCGTCCCTGCTAACATGTTCTGCAGCGTGGAACAGATGTCTCTCTCAATAAGAGAAGGGTAAGGTCCCCGGATAATGTGTAATGCATGGATTTGCTTCCATTGTTTGTATTGTGAGATGCATTCGTTCTTAAAGCACCTGTTCCACTGCAATGAGCACACTTGTGCCTTTGTGAGGCTTTTTAACCCTATGCAGTGAGCATCTCTCAGGTGCATCTTGGTTAGATGCGCGACCATGTCATTTTCTCCCCTATTGCATAGAAATCACTCTGGAGAAAGCTAATAAAATCACATCTTTCTCGCGCTTAGTGATTGCGATTGCATTTTGTGATGTCTATGCCCTGAAACACACCAGAGGAGTTTTTCTGAGCGTTTTGAGTTTTTAAATCTGCTGCTAATGTTATCCTATGTGTCTGTGCACACTGGAGCAATGAGGTTTTGTAAAAAAAAACCATAGCATTACATTGGGAAGAGCTTTTGAAACCTCTAAAAGCTCTTCCCAATGTAATGCTATGGGTTTTTTTTTTACAAAACCTCATTGCTCCAGTGTGCACAGACACATAGGATAACATTAGCAGCAGATTTAATAACTCAAAACGCTCAGAAAAACTCCTCTGGTGTGTTTCAGGCCTATATGGATATTCTGTTGGATTGTCGCTACCTACTGGTGGGGACAGCAACATAGAAAACAAGTAATTTATACTGCATGTTGCGCCAGGAGAGATCTCCGCATCCTTACTGCGCCTGTCTGTGCCTGTGATTTACATGTGCGCAGTGCAGATCCACGTGTCTTTGGAAGGACTCTGAGACATGAATACTGCTGAAGGCAGCCCTAGGAGGTTTATTTATCCTACCTAATAAAAGCTAAGTGTCGCTGCGTCCCGCAGTTTTGTCCCTGTGTCCCAGGATTTTTGTTACTGCGCATGTGGACAGCTGGGACCAGGGAGCTGGACAAGCGAGCGAGGTGGGCGGGTGCGGACGAGCAAGGTGGGCGGGTGAGCGAGGTGGGTGGGTGCGTCGGGCACGCGTTCAGCGCACGGCGGTTGCATGCGCGCGCATGCGCACTGGCCGTAGACCTGGAGCCCGTTTTTAAACGGGCAGGGTCTACTAGTTTATTTATAAAGCGCCAACTTATTACGCAGCATTCAAAAATGTATTCAACCTGGAGGTCAAATAATTTTTATCGGTGGGACATGAATGCAGCAAGGACACGGAGAGGGAACCAGGATGGCTCTAGGGGCCCTCAGCCTCCCCCTCCATAGGTGAGTATCTGACACTTTTTTTTTGCTTCGGGTGCAAGATAAAATTTGTATTTTATTAACTTAGTATTTTAAACAAGTGTACTGCAGGTTAATTGTGTTTCTTTTTATTTCTCCTTTATTTATCCACCATGACCCAGGTAGGGGGGTGGAGTAGTGATTAGCACTATTGCCTTGCAGCGCTGGTACCCCTGTTTGAATCCCAACCAGGGCACTATCTGCATGGAGTTTCTATGTTCTTTCTGTGTCTGCGTGGGTTTCCTCCAGGCACTCCAGTTTCCTCCCATACCCCAAAAACATGCAGATAAGTTAATTGGCTTTCCCCTAAATTGGCCCTAGACTGCAATAAATACACCACACGATACACACATAGACATATGACAATGGTAGTATTAGAGTGTGAGCTCCTCTGTGGACAGTCAGGGACATGATTATGTACTCTGTACAGTGCTGCGGAAGATGTCAGCACTATATAAATACTAAATTATAATAATAATTTCTAGTGGGCCCCACCCCAAGTGTATTCCTGAATCTCTCAACCCAGAAGGAATTGCAAACAAAACGGCTGCAAAAAAAAAAAAAAAAACAAGAAACACAGGACAGAGGTTTTAGGATTCTGCGTGCCAACTGCAGCACTCAGATGCATGTGTGCTGATTGTTTGCAGATCAGCATATGTTGTGTGCTCCAGCATAAGAGATGTCAGTAATATGCAGGCAGTTTCTCTTCCCCACATATCTCGCTGCAGACCATCTGCAGTAGCTGTGTTTTGCCACAGGGTGGTGCACGATGCATACACAACTGAGTGATTTTGTAATTTAGTTGATGGTTTTGGTTCAGTCCTTTCTCTGCCAGCTTTACTGAAACCAGCAGTGGAACAATCTGCAAACATCAAATATTGGGATCCAATAATCATGGGGGAAAAAATGTGCTGCATAACATGGAGGCTGCATTGTATTTGCACAGTCAAAATTGCCACAGCGTGCAGAATAATATAAAAACCAGCTCTTGTTTTCTATTATCCTTTTTTTCTGCCGGTATTTTTTCTTTATTTACGTAATGTTCCGGTGCCTTCTCTGCTGTTCATTCCAGAATGAACTGTGACAGACACAGCTTTGCTTTCTGACCTACCGCCTTTAAAATTAGGCTTGTCCAAGAGTTAAACGTGAAAAACAAGTCACTTGGGAATGGAACGATATTGCTTGATGAAATAGAAGTCGTGGGATGAAATTGGCTTCTTATTCTACTACAGTGATATATTTACTGGAAACTAAAGGCTATTTCATCCATGTGTATATTTCATTTTACTGCGGAAAGCCTTTTTCTGTTTCTCTCTGGCTTCATTTACAGTTTCCTGGCTTACAGACTACACCATACCTTCTGTCCCCGACTCCTCCATTGACAACTGTCTTCTGACATCTGAGCTGGAGGGGGCAGGATGCAGCCACTGGGGGGGAGAGAGGGGGGAGAAGCCTGTGGGGGTGGCCAAGGCTCTGGGGCCCTCCAGGGCTGTGTTTAGTGTCAGGAAAGGGTGCAGAGCATGAAGGGGCACCTGTACCTGACTAACCTATACTGAGGGCACCTATAGGTGGCTAACATATACAGGGGGCACCTATACCAGGCTAACCTACACTGGAGGCACCTGTACCTGACTAACCTATACTGGGGGCACCTATAGGTGGCTAACCTATACAGGGTGGCACCCATACCAGGCTTACATATACAGGGGCCACCTATACCAGGCTAACCTACACTCTGGGCACCTATACCTGACTAACCTACACTCGGGGCACCTATACCTGGCTAACCTATAATGGAGGCACCTGTACCTGGCTAACCTACACTCTGGGCACCTATACCTGGCTAACCTATACTGGGGGCACCTACACCTGGCTCACCTGTACTGGGGGCATCTATATCTGGCTAACCTATACTCAGGGCACCTATACCTGGCCAACCTACACTAGGGGCACCTATACCTGGCTAACCTATACCGGAGGTACCTATTCCAGGGCACCCAGTGTTTTTACGTCCCTGGGGGGAGAGATTACATGAACTTACCTGGAGTTTCTTAAAGCACCCAGACGTTACCTCACTATAGTTTTGATGCCCTCCAGGTTGGCGCTGTCCCCTCTGAAAGACACATCTGCACGCCTCTCTTGATCGCCCTCACGTGGCCAGGAACATTCTGCACTTGTTCAGTTCACAAAGACTTAAACTGCACAAACGCAGGATGCTCCTGGTGACGGATGCTCCTGGTGAAGGATGCTCCTGGTAACGGATGCTCCTGGTAACGGATGCTCCTGGTAACTGATGCTCCTGGTGACGGATGCTCCTGGTGACGGATGCTCCTGGTGACGGATGCTCCTGGTGATGGATGCTCCTGGTGAAGGATGCTCCTGGTGAAGGATGCTCCTGGTGAAGGATGCTCCTGGTAACGGATGCTCCTGGTAACGGATGCTCCTGGTGACGGATGCTCCTGGTGAAGGATGCTCCTGGTGAAGGATGCTCCTGGTAACGGATGCTCCTGGTAACGGATGCTCCTGGTGACGGATGCTCCTGGTGACAGATGCTCCTGGTGACGGATGCTCCTGGTGACGGATGCTCCTGGTAACTGATGCTCCTGGTGACGGATGCTCCTGGTGACGGATGCTCCTGGTAACGGATGCTCCTGGTAACTGATGCTCCTGGTGACGGATGCTCCTGGTGACGGATGTTCCTGGTGACGGATGCTCCTGGTGATGGATGCTCCTGGTGACGGATGCTCCTGGTGACGGATGCTCCTGGTAATGGATGCTCCTGGTAACGGATGCTCCTGGTAACTGATGCTCCTGGTGACGGATGCTCCTGGTGATGGATGCTCCTGGTAACTGATGCTCCTGGTTACGGATGCTCCTGATAATGGATGCTCCTGGTAGCATGCGAACACGCTCATGCATACACAGTAGCCCGCGACCACAGCTGTCCCCTACAGCAAGGGACCTGACAGATTGCTAGAGACTAGAAGAAGCCCCAGGTAAGTACATTTACACCCCCCCCCCTTTAAGGTGTCCTTTAATGTACAGAGTGTAATTCTAACATGCAAATCTCATTTACCAATCTTCACGGCTTTGAAGTATGCCTAATCTGAGGACAAGCTACCTAAGGTAAGTACCGGGGTGATGCTGGATCCACATACCCCAATCATTCCTTGATAAATATGACTTTCCACTGAAGTCACATTATCAGATAGGAAAAGGCGGGCTTGCTGTGGAGTTCCCTCCTATCAACATTGCAGCGAGCCCGCCCCTTCCTGTCTGAAAATGTGACATTTTGATCCAATGACTGTTTATTTGTTTTCAAGAAAAAAAATAGCAAATAATAAGTATAACATTTATTGAACATAAACAGATAATAATGGAACCGTACTGACTGGACATATAGAACTCTAAAGAAAGGTTCCCATACACTGTAGAGCAAATGACCTCACAAGTTTCGTACAACTTCATATCACATTCATCAGAGGAAAAGATTTCTAGATCAATATGAAGTACTATATCTCACCTATTCTCTTGGCCTTTTAACAGCTGAGTGAGCGTAAGGCTAATGGCGATATAAGTAGCAAGTTGTACTTACATTCTACAGAACATTAGGTATGTCTGTTTCACTTAATTTTCAGAGGTCAAATAGAGCCTGATAGGATGTGAGGATTGGAACAAAGTTCTGTTTTGTGACTCATCAAGTCTAATCAACGTAACCCGTTCCACGGTTTTTACAACTTAAAGGGGAACTTCAGCCTAAACAAACATACTGCTATTAAGTTACATTAGTTATGTTAATTAAAATAGATAGGTAATATAATCTCTTACCCACCCTGTTTTAAAAGAACAGGCAAATGTTTGATTTGCCTGTGACAATGAACTGATGGGGGGCAGAATCTCCAGCCCTCAACCTGTGACAATGTGACAAACAGAATATGGCTGCCCTCATTGTATCACAGGAATAAATAATCATAAACTTTTGAAGCTTTTTGTAGCTAGATGTGCTGTGTAAATTTATTTAAACTTTAGATAAGATAATAGTTAGTTTTTCATCTTGGATCCGCTTTACGGCCAGTAGTTGAGGAGGGGAGGGTGTCCCGGTTAACACAGGGAGAACAAACAAACTCTGTGAAGATATGAAGATAGTGTCCTGTGCCAGATTTTGAACTGGAGGCCCTAGCTCTGCACGCCGGAGGGTAACAATTGCCCCTGCAACCCCAGCCAGTGCGGGGGGGGGGGGGTTCCCAGAGGGAGGTAGAGGCATTTAGCTGCAGCCGGGACAGTTTTTTTTTTTTTGATGGGGGGCAGAGGATTTGTAGGGACACAGTCAGATCAGTTCTGCTTGCTGGGGGGCCACAGACCTCTAGGTAAACCCCTGTCTACAAGGAAAGAGTGTTAGTCAGTATGCCACCATTTTAGTCATTAGCACAGAATCAGTAACTAGGGGGATCATGCAACCTCTGAGACTGCAAGGGGGCCAGAGGTGAGAGGATCCTCAACTACTGACCTTCCCTTTCTCTGATACTCCAGATCAGGTGTGTTTTGTGGCTGCACTTGTTACAGGTGTGATAATCCTGATGACCACACTTGTTGTATGACCCTTGTGAGATGGACCCCCAGGCTGTGAGGGTCACCACCAAGGGGAGGCAAGGGGAGGGGTGTGAGATGGCCCAACCCCCAGGCTGTGACGGTCACCAAGGGGAGGCAAGGGAAAGGGTATTAAATATTGGGGGGGGGCATCAAAGTTTTGCTGGGGGTCACATGATTTGTAGTTTTGCCCCGGGGTCACCGTCCAAACATTCATCTAACTAGACAAATATCACTGCGGCTGTGCGCGTCCTCGCTTCAGCTTGCATCTCCAGGAGCTGACTGCGCAGGCACAGTACAAAGTCTTCTCATACTGCGCCTGTGCACTAAGCACCCGGAGACGCGAGCGGGAGAGCGAGGACGCACGCGGTCACACAGCTGCAGTGACATTTGTCTAGTCAGAGGAATAGTTGGACGGAGACACAGGGCGAGGAACGGAGGATTCTTCAGTGATGGTGCGGGACAGGATATCTGCAGGAGCGTTAGAAGCCCCAGGTAAGTGACACTTTTTGTTTATTCCAAACCACCACAGAACCCCTTTAACCACTTCAGGATTCTGCGTACGCTTAACTACGCCCCTGAATCCTGAAGTGGTTTCCATGGAAACGGCCGCTCGTATGAGCGGCCGTTCCATGTCAGTTCACGGAGGGTGTCTCCGTGAACACCCTGCGAGCCTCCGATCGCAGCTCGCAGGGTAAATGTAAACACACGGGGAAGATCTTCCCCGGTGTTTACATATATACGGCGCTGCAGCAGCGCCGTAGAGGAGATCGGCGATCCCCGGCCTCTGATTGGCCGGGGACCGTCGGCACCTGATAGGCTGAAGCCTATCCTATCCGGCGCAGGATGGAACTCCGTCCTGCGCCGCTCACAGGGAGAGGGAGAGGGAGGGAAGGAGGCAGAGGGAGGACTAGTGCTGCGGAGGGGGGCTTTGAGGAGCCCCCCCTGCTAGGCACAGCAGCACGGCGGCGATCAGACCCCCCCAGCAGGACATCCCCCTAGTGGGGAAAAAAGGGGGGAGGTCTGATCGCCCTGCCTGATTTCTGATCTGTGCTGCGGGCTGAAGAGCCCCCGCAGCACAGATCAGCCAAACCACCCGGTATCCGGAAGTGGTTAAAGTTGAACTGAATTAAGAGGTATACGGAAGCTGCCATATTTATATCCTTTTAATCAATACCAGTTGCCTGGCAGCCCTGCTGGTCTATTTCTCTGCAGTAGTATCTGAATAATACCAGAAACAAGCATGCAGCTAGTCTTGTCAGATCTGAAACACCTGATCTGCTGCATGCTTGTTCAGGGGCTATGGCTAAAAGTATTAGAGGCAGAGGATCAGCAGGGCTGCCAGGCAACTGGTATTGCTTAAAAGGAAATAAACATGGCAGCCTCCGTATACCTCTTACTTCAGTTCCCCTTTAAGACTGAGTTTGAATTAGGCGAGAAGGAATAAATAGCTTTTATTTGAAAACCATTATGAATGCTGCCATCTCTCAGGCTGCAGAGTCTCAGCGGCGGAGCTGTTTTGCTGCTCTTAGTGTACTTTGTGTATTGTTGTTCTGCACGGTTTGTACTCTGCTGCGGCTGTTTGGTGCTTTTTTTTAAAATATATGTACAAATAACGTGATGCCCAGTGATTGATTCTGCCATGCCTACTCATACTGTGTCAGTCACAAAGGGTAATAGCATGTGATTACTGCCCCTTTTCCAAACTGTAACATTCATAATGCATTGCTTTAGGTAAGTGTGGGAGGGAGATGGCAATAGTGCACTTTAATGTGTTTTCAGTAAGGGGATTTTTAGACTACTTTTAGTTCATTGCATTCAAAATTCCTGGTACTTCGGGTTCATAATAACTGAAAGCTTGGCTAAACCCTAAAAAAAAAAAAATTCTCAAAGCAATCATGTTAACTTGTATTAAATGCAACAGTTACATTTGAACAGAACTTTTCAAGCTAAAAAAATAAATAAAAAATATCTGCAATTCAAACACAGACCTCTCATCTCCTGCACGGCTCTCCTAGTGGTGGCTTCTGCTGATGATGCGATCATCAGAAGCCATCACTAGGGGAGCCGTGCAGGAGATGAGGTGTGTGTCACTGTATTTGGAATTCTTCTAACCATTTAAAGGGACACTGAGCAGTGCAGAAACTATGGAAAGATGCATATCATTTTAAAGCTCTCTTTCTGCTCTTTCCAATGATATATAAACCGCCGCCCTACGCCTTTCAGTTTTTGCTATTTCCGCGATTGAAATTGCCACGGCCGCGATTTTGATTGCGACAATAGAGAAGACTAAAAGGCGTAGGGCGACGATTTAGGGGTCGTCAGAAAGAGGAGGAAGAGAGCTTTAAAGTGATATGCATCTTTCCATAGTTTTTACACTGCTCGGAGTCCCTTTAAGTACAAAAGAAGAAAATAGCATGATTTGAATACTTGCTATTCTGTCCAGCTATCCAGTGAGTCTCACACACAACTCACATTCACTGATTCATGGAAAAACAAAACATGAAATACCCAGAGCTCCTTGTTTGTAGCTACTGCTGACAATCGGAATTTTAGACATTCCAGGAAGGACCTCGGTGGAAACGCTTGAGCAGCAGAGTCAATGTGGGGCGCACATTATATGGCGCTTTTGCCTGACAATGTTGATTTTTATTAAGGAAGTTATAATGCTACGGGGGATAACAGTGCTTTGTCTGTATCGTTACATTCTCCTCTGACGCGCAGGACTAGCGCTGTGACCATGTGTGACATGAATACGTGCGTCTGATTCATAGCTGTGTGGGGTTCACAAGATTTCTAGGGCTTCATACAACGTTCCTGAATTATACCGTTAAAACTTCACAATCTATAATGAATGCATTGGATTTTTATTGCATTGTACTTAGTTTAACCACTTCAGCCTTCAGTCGTTTTTCACCTTATGCATCCAAGCAGTTTTCACCTCTCATTTATTCGCCAATAACTTTATCACTACTTATTACAATGAATTGACCTATATATTGTTTTTAGGCACTTAGGCTTTCTTTGGGTGGTACATTTTGCTAAGAATTATTTTTTTTCTAATTGCATTTTAACGGGAATATTAAGAAAAAAATGAAAAAAAATCATTATTTATCAGATTTCGGCCATCATAGCTTTAAAATAATACATGCTACCATAATTAAAACCTATGTATTTTATTTGCCCATTTGTCCCGGTTATGACACTATTTAAATGATGTCACTAAACTCACTATCACAATGTATGGCGCTAATATTTTATTTGGAAATAAAGGTGCATTTTTTTCAGTTTTGCATCCATCACTATTTACAGTCTTCTAATTTAAAAAAAATTGTAATATACCCTCGTCACATGCATATTAAAAAAGTTCAGACCCTTACATAACTATTTTTTTATTGTAATTTTTTTCAATAAAAATTTGATTTGGGTAAATTTTGGTGTGGGAGGTAAACAGTTATTTTAAATGTAATAATGTGTGTTTATTTAATAAAAAAAAATGTATGTAGATGTAGTTTTACTATTTGGCCACAAGATGGCCACAGTTATTTTTTTTTTTAGTCCTGGAAGCGAACGCTCTCACTTCCAGGAAGTATAGGGAGGATGGGAAACCTTTTTTTTCTTCAGACTTAGAACAATGAATGGGAACTATGGTGTAGTATGTTAGGTCTTCTAAACAATCTGGAAATAATAAGACTTTGTACTCACAAACATGGCTTACTGCTAAGGCAACCACTGTAATCGCATTTGGGGAGATTAGGCCTAACCCCACTCAGGCTAAAAAGTTGCTCTCTGTAGACAGGAAAAAAATATAGGGTATCCTCCTTCACCAAGGGTACATTCCCGATGCAGTATAAACAGTATAACCGAGGCACCAAATGTAAAATAAAAATGTTTAAAAGCTGAGGAGGAAAGGGGGTAGTGGTGGACTTACCTCCCACAGTAGACTTAAATAAGTCAGTTTAGTCAGAAAAAATTTACTTTATTCACAGCTCCAACTTATCGCAACACATTTCTCAGTTCTACACCCGCTTCATCAGGCTATACAGGGAGCAACTGCTCAGGCGTGAAAGCCAGTACAAGCGACTCCGTAGGTGCTTATAGACTCGGGAAACGCATTGAAATAAGTTGGAGCTGTGAATAAAGTGAATTTTTACTGACTAAACTGATTTGTGTCATTTGAGTCTACTGTGGGAGATAAGTCCACCACTACCTCCCTTTTTTTTAAACGTTTTTAAAAAAAAAATATTCTACATTTGGCACCTCTGTTATACTGTTTATAATGCATTATCACACTGATATTTACTTTTTTGCCTGATGCCAAATTTTACCAAAATGTATTGGATTTTTGCAGGCTACATATTCTTGCGAGACTTTTTTTGCATTTATTCTCATTTTTGCTACAATATCATCATACTAAGTTGACAAAAATGTGTTTTTACATGCCCATATAGATGCCCATATAGATGCCCATATATGCCTATCTGTGTGAAAATGTTACATTTGCTTGAAGATTATGGTGAAATGAAACTGCCAATATTCATTCATTACTTTCTATAACTTGGACATTTCATTTGGCGAAAATTATTCAACACATGCAGGTCAGTAATCATGATATTGTGATAATAATAACTAACCTCTTTCGCAAGATCGGCCAAGGTAACCAGTACCGGAACAGTCACAGACGTATCGGTTCCAGCCATCTCTACAGACACCGTTATTTTTGCAGGGATTGTTGATGCAAGGCTTGGCGGATTCTCTCGAACATGAAGGTTTTACTCCAGCTGTGCTTTGTTGTTCAGCCATCTGGCGTATGTCCTTACTCTGGCCGTCTATAAACAAGTCCCTTATGCATCCAACATATCCATAGTTCAAAAGAGCCGTCCACACTTCTGTCGGGAAAACCAAGCCGGCTTTATTTTCAGGCAGCCCTCCAAGATACAAGTCATCGTCCAGGTCCAGAATCTCACTCTCCCCAGGAGCCGTGTACGGGGTTCGCATGGTATTGACGGATATGGTACCTGGGCATACAGATAAAAAATGCAGAGGATGAAACAAAATAAAGAAAAAAGCAACAAAAATACAAAGAACAAGCAAGCCTGCATTTAAAGTATCAGATGACCAGGGCTGGATTTAGGCCAAGGTCACCTAGGCCATGGCCTAGGGCACCACAGAAACAAGGGCACCAAAGCAGCAGGCTGAACTTGTGCAGCATTTGCAAGCTTGCAAATGCTGCAATGCAGCTAGCCACCTGTGCAGCAGCCACCTCTGTGCACGTTTGCATTGTGGCCGGTGGCTATGGACTTGGGCAGCATTGGAGACGGAGGGGAAGAGGAAGTTTCTGCACTGGAGATGAGCGGAGAAATGAGTGACACTGATGGCTGCTGCGGTATGAAGGTGAACTGGCTACCTATACTGAAGGGGTGGAAGTGGGAAAAGGAGGAATTAAGGGAGTTAACCGGCTACCTATACTGGAGGGAAAGAGGGGAGGTGTCATCTGGCTACCTATACTTGAGAGGGGGGGGGGTCATCAGGCTTATTATACTAGAGGGAGGAGTCATCTTGCTACCTATACTGAAGGGGAGCAGCTGGTGACAGTGGCCTTGGGTGGTAAAGAGTACAAATCCGGCCCTGCAGATGACACCAAGTCTATGATATCAGAAGGCATGTAGTGATGTCAGCCTTTAAGAGAAGGCCTCAAGGCCTTACAAGGTTACAAACGTAAATAGTTACCTAAGGAGAGGGAAGCTTCTGGAGCCTCCAGAGACTTCCCATGCTGTCCTCTGGTCCCCTGCCACTTCCCGGGACCCTCCTTGGCCGCTCCTCTTCTGGCACAAGCGCAGCCATGCTGCACTCGCATCAGTACGTCCCCGTCTGCATAGTAGCATGGAGCAGTTCATGCACCAGTGACTCCAGTTTACTGCACAGTTGTGGCCATACTCGTACAGTGGCAGTGCTGGTGCCCGAGAGGAGCTCGGCCCCAATGTCTTTACTGAAAAGCCCTTCTCAGCAATCATCCGTGGGGCCACGTTCATCAACGGGTGACCGGAGGACAGCGTGGGAAGCCTTTCTAGCATAAAGAGGAGTCCCTTTTCTTGGGTAAGTATTTACTTTTTTTTTTTACTTTTTATAGCTTCGGGTACACTTTAAGCTACATTCACACCCGAAAGATAGAATCAAGTGAAATGACTGATGAACGATCACTCAACAATCTATCTTTGAAGATATCCACACGATGTGATGTGAATGACATTAGAAGACTACAAACAATAAACTAAACCATTGTGTTGTTAAATGATACTGGATCTAGGTGAAGTGCTGTAGACTTTGCGGACACATTATTTAATAATCGTTCACAGTTTTGTACACATGGCTAACTCTGCTGAAGTAACTGTGAGGGTGATTTGAAATACCCGGGCACCGAGCACCATCGTCAGATCATTGGTTTCAGCCATCGTTTGTTTTCTGAGTTCCTGAACATATATCTGAGTGAGGAGTTTTGCTCCACCCTGTGTAAGAGTTTATGCAGACCAGGGACTTTTATAAGGTCTTAGGCCAGAAACCCACTAGGAGCAATTCTAATCACTAGTGATTTGAAAAAGCTCTTGCTAATGCAATGCTATGGGGGAATGTTATAAAATCACATTGTTCCAGTGGGATCACACCCCATAGCATTACATTAGCAAGAGTTTTCAAATCACAAACTGCTCAACAAATCGCTCCTAGTGAGTTTCTGGCCTTAATCTTATGTGACAAGTGGGAGAGTAAAGAGGGGACCTTACAGAACAAAATTAGTGATGTAGTATTTTTGCATTATTGATCAGAGACTGCTTTTTAATGCTGTCTGCAAAAAAATTAAGTATATAAATAGAAATTTAAAAATACCATTAACTTTAACAAGTGACTCTAACTGGTAAATTAAGGGCCCTTTCACACCTAAGCAGGAATTGCACGATTCCCGCTAATCGCTAAAGTGATAGCGTTTTTTTAAAAACGCTAATGTTATATTAATCTATGGCAGTGTTCACACTTAAGCAATTAATGATAATCGCGAGGGGTTCTGCGATTATCACTAATCGCAAACGTGTTACATGCAGCATTTTTCTGGCGATTTCGTAGCGATAGCCAATAGCATATATAGAAACGCTAATCGCGATCGCTCCAAAACCACAAATTTGTACAGTGATCTTTCCGCGTTAAATTGCGGAAAAATAACGCACAGAAAACGCTACCGCAAATAGTTGTTAGTGATTTTAGGTGTGAATGGGCCCTAAGTACGGTCCTATATCATGCAGGAATTCAGCCTGCACAAAATCAAAAAGAAAAAAAGGAAGAGAGTGTCACAACTTATACATTGATGCTTTAATAGCATTTTGAGTTCCTGCTGGCAGTTGGTCACATGACCAACATGAATGACATGGCCACATGCTGACAGAGAACCTCGATGGGAGGATCTGAAAAGCAATGACTTTCTCTTTTACGTGGCTGGCTGCACTTGACCTACTCAGCTTCAAAGACTTGTACACACCGACTAAACTCAGTGCCAATATACTGTAGTATTTAAACCAGAGAGATAATGAGAGCGATGAAGTCGCCAGACCACTTACAAAACTGGGTTGCTAAAGGCAACCACTGTAGCAGGCAGATGGAGAACACTGTTCCGATGCAGAACCGTCAAGGATTCTTCTTCAGATGGTCGCTCTACAAAAAAAACCCCAAATACGGCAAAGTCCTGAGTATCCAGAATCAGCGGGCATCACCTGATGCCAGATACAGGTGCTTGCCGGTTGCTTTAGCAACCAGCCAAAAAAGCACAAACCTCCCCCCGGAATACTTACAGAACCTCTAGTGATGTCTAGGAGCCTTCCTGCAGCAGCTAGCAGGCTCCTAGCAGCTTTCTGGCTTACTTTGTGCACAGAAGCTGGCGTGCCGACTTGCGTGCACAGATGCCGGTGCCACTAGGAGCCCACTAGGTGCCACAGGAAGGCTGCTAGATGTTGCTGCTGGATGCTCGGTAAGTGTTTTTCAAGCCTTCAAACCGGCCCCAAATAAAATCTCTGTGATCCCTCAAACATGCCGGTTAGTTAAGACTTCTGGTTGCCAGCATTCTGGTTAACAAGGACTTTGCTGTACCTCTCTACAGATTACTCTCAAGTCACTAAATAGAGTTGTGCTGTCTTGAGTCTGTGCTGTTCAATATTAAGAAACTTTTACATGACCTGAAGAAGCGAGTAAGACCAATGAAACGCGTTGTAATTTTTAGTGTCCCAGTAATATTATTTTGAAAGCCTAATCCTTGTCCAACGTAAGTCATTGATTTTTTTCCATTTTTTTATGGTTTTCTAACCCTTTTTATATTTGGGGTGCCACTGCCTCCTCTCATCGTCCCACATTGCGGAATAAGTGTATTCTCATCTCAACTCATAAATCAAGGTGTTCAAAGCAGAGATAACAGTTGCCATTAATCCTTATAATGTCTAGATCTGAAAGTGAGGGGTATTGCTTTATTCTCAGTAGAATTGGGAATTCACGTTAAGTGGTGCATAATAATCAGAACATCTTAAGAGCCTCCATGTTATTAATATGCACATGTGGGCAAGCATGGAGCTGTTGGCTGAACACAGCCAAGTCCATTGTGTTTTTCAAGATATTCATTTAAATGACGTTCCACAACCTTCGTCATGATGACCTCTTCAACGTGAGCAACAATTATGCAAATCGGGCCTTTAATCAAGATAAATTATTGAAGTTGATTTGAAAGTTGTGAATACTAGAAGTTCTCGGTCTTCAAATGACTGTCTCCTCTTTCATTTCACAACTTCATCACAGCGAGTGCTACACACCTAAGGTCAAGCCTTCTCGGATTAGAGGCTATTAAAACTGGCCTCGGAATTCATTACGCTTGTAAATCCGTGACCTCTGACCTCCTCATCCATAATAGAAAGCATGACAGGTGATAGACTGCCAAGAAGCTCATTTGCATATCTCCACCCACCTCGCCCGGCTGTATTAATATAAATGGATTTTGGATGAAATTCAGGTCTTGAACTTTCTTGAACAATTTAAGGCCTTCTATGGCGATTATTCAGCTCACATAGTTAATCTGGGTTCTTAATCTTATCATTCGTCAGCGTCTGACCGAGGGTTAGGTAAAGAAATACTCTTACCTGACCTCTATTTAAGAAGTATTTTCCATATTTATGACGGTATATATCATGTCTGGAAATTTTCATATAAATGGAACTATGTTCTCTGTGATAACGCTATAAAACAGTCATTCCTATAGGGGGGAAGCTAAGACTCGGAATATATCTGCTTGCTTTCCACAGATCACAGATCAATGACATGCAAAAATAAAAATGACTGCTGCTTAAGAGATAACGGGATTTAATACAAAATGTATTCATGCTACCGATAAAGTAATATATGAATTGCAGGAATGGCTACTATGGCTACAATCCGGACGAGGTTCACTTAGAAAATAGATTCATCAAGTGCATCAGTCACATACCTGTTGTAAAACACTAACTCTCACCCCACCAAAACCAGCATAACCTCCCAGGGCAAAACACCATTCCTCCTCCAAAAACCCAGCATAGCTCCACCATTGCTATATACTGTTCCCGGCAACCTTGATGCTGTTACTGGCAAGGACATGACTATAGAGGATCAGCCCCTGCTACCGAAAGGGGGTCCAAATCTGTGAAACCCAACAGCTTTCCTTACCAATCTCCAACACAAAGATCAATCCTCCAGATCGGATATTGTTGTGGCTATATTTGTCATAGATAAGAGGATCAAGATGACCACTGACCAGTGATGATTGTAATCAACTAGTTACGATTACGCAAAATGTTGCATAATTTTTACATTTATGCTTATACGTAGTAACGATTTGTAAATTCAATTGATTTCATATAGTGATTCGTAATTTTGCCTAAAATTGTGCGTAATTTTCGTGTAATTTCATGTCAAATTTGGCAGTGAATAGCAAAGCCCCTGTACATGGTAGTGACACCAAAATTGCTACATATGTTAAGGAGAATAGTGGGTACAAGTCAAAAGAATTTTCCAAAAAGACCTTGTAGTTTTTTGAGGACATTGTTTTTAAAAATGTAAATAAAAATGTTTTTTTACCATAAAAAAATAACCATTTAACCATTTTTCTTTGCACATTTAAAATAAATTTTCTCAAAAACTACAAGGTCTTTTTGAAAAGAAAAATTGTTTTTGAATTGTACCAAACATTCTCCTTAACATACAGTATGCAGCAATTTTGGTAGCAATAGCATGTGTGTGTGTGTGTGTGTGGGGGGGTTTCTATTAACTGCTAAAGTCGCACAAAATTTCGCAAAAATTACCCTTAAATTACGCAAAAAACATATGAAACATTACTATAATGTATAAAATTAATTAAATTTTACCAGAAATTTCACATTGTGATTACAATGCATATTGCAAATTTCGCAAATGCGGAATTTTGGCCCGCCACTGCCACTGACAGATGGGCACCCAGGATATGGTTGTTAAAAAGGGGACACTGGGAAAGGGGTGTGAATGTTGGAAGGGGCCACAAAGTTCTGCTGGGGGACCGCTTGATTTGGACTTACAGCCCAGTTTTGGTGAAAGATACAATTGCCTCAATTCACTAAGCTTATCTCCTGTCTTTAATAACTCTTCTAGAGTTGTTACCATGGTGATAAGGCATGTCGTATTCAGGAAACATTTTACCTCAGGCAAACCTAAAGTTAACTCTTCTGTCTTTAAGTTAACTCTTAAATCTTTAAAACAGCTCCAGAGTTAAAGACAGGCTGTTCATTAACTGCGTGTGAAAATAACTACAGAGGAGGTAACTTAACTACAGAGGAGGTAACTTCACTAAGATCATGCTGGAGATAATAAGGCAAGATAAAACTTATCTCCACACAGTAAGAGAGTTATCTTATCTCTTCATTCCTTAAGTTACTTCTTCTGTAGTTAACCCATTTGTGTTCCGTCGTTTTCACGAGAGAAATGTTCACCTCCCATTCATTAGCCTATAACTTTATCACTACTTATCACAATGAACTGATCTATATCTCGTTTTTTCCGCCACCAATTAGGATTTCTTTGGGGGGTACATTTTGCTAAGAGCCACTTTACTGTAAATGCATTTTAACAGGAAGAATAAGAAAAAAACTGAAAAAAAACATTATTTCTCAGTTTTCAGCCATTATAGTTTTAAAATAATACATGCCTCCATAATTAAAACTCACGTATTGTATTTGCCCATATGTCCCGGTTATTACACCATTAAAATGATGTCCCTATCACAATGTATGGCGACAATATTTTATTTGGAAATAAAGGTGCATTTTTTCCATTTTGCATCTATCACTATTTACAAGTTTAAAATAAATAAATTATAGAAATATATCATATTTACATTGATATTTAAAAAGTTTAGACCCTTAGGTAAATATTTACATGTTTTTTTTTATTGAAATGTTTTTTTTTTATATTAAAAATTTTATTTGGGTAGTTTTAGGAGGGTGGGATGTAAACAATAGGTTTATAATGTAAATGTGTGTTTATTTTTATTTTTTTTTTACTTTTAGTTGTAGTATTACTTTTTGGCCACAAGATGGCGGCCATGAGTGTGTTTACATGACATCACTCTAAGACACATGTGTCGAACTCCAGGCCTGGAGGGCCAGATCCATGCCAGTGTTTAGGATGGACTGAGACAGAGGAATGTGTTCTACCTGATGGACCACACCTTTCCTTATTCAGACCTATCAATTCATTTGAGCTGTATCAAAAATGTGTGAGGATCTCGGCCCTCGTAGGACCGGTTTGACATCCCGGCTCTAAGAGTAACATACGCTTAGAGCGACGCATGGGGGAGGTAACAGCCAGAAAAGGCGCAGCTTCCGAGAGAAGCTGTCGCTTTTTCAGCGGGGGAGAGGAATCAGTGATCGGGCACCATAGCCCAATTCACTGATTGCCTAGCTAACGAACTGCGAGTCGGGAGCGCGCGTACACACGCGCGATCAGCCGTGGGAGCGCGCGGGAGCGCGTGTGGTTCCTGGACATAGTTTCTACGTCCAGGAACCAAAATAGGTTAATGCACCTCCTCTGTAGTTAATGTACCTCCTCTGTAGTTAATTTACTTCCTCTGTAGTTATTTTCACACGCAGTTAATAAACAGCCTGTCTTTAACTCTGGAGTTATTTTAAGGATTGAAGAGTTAACTTAAAGACAGAAGAGTTAACTTTAGGTGTGCCTGAGGTAAAATGTTTCCTGAATACGACATGCCTCATCACCATGGTGATAACTATAGAAACGTTATGAAAGACAGGAGATACGCTTAGTGAATTGAGGCCAATGTCTTAAAGTGGAGCTGAACTCTTGCACAGGACTGAAGAAATACACAGAGAAATGCACCCTGTATGCATTCAGAGAGTTTAGCCTGTTTAATTCCCATTCATTCGTGTCTAATCACAAGTTGTAATTTGATCTCTCCCCTGTGTCACATGACTGCCTATGGCAGATAAGCAGATAAGCCCATTTGAAGGAACAGGATGTTAACAATATGTCTCCTTCTATGAAACAGGAAGTAGAAACAGTGCAAATTTATTTTAGGATTTGTATCAGCTGTAACAAAGAAATGTTTTTTGTTTAAAGGTTAATATGCTGTTGCTTTTAGAGCAGAGAGGAAGTTCTGAGTTCAGGTCCGATTTAAAGGAGAACTGTTGCGATAAAAAATTAAAATTAAAGTACATTTCTCCCAGAATAAAATGTAAAATAAATTACTTTTCTCCTATGCTGCTGTTGCTTACAGTAGGCAGTAAAATAATCTGACAGGTCTGAAAGGTTTTGGATTAGTCTATCTCCTAATGGGGACTCTCAGTATTGCCTTTATTCTTTACAAAAGCATTCCTTGGAAAGGATATATGCAGTTGTGCCAGCCACTCTCGTGTGAACACTATTTTGGCTGTAAGACTGAACAACTGCCGTTAAGTAAAAAATAAAGAATACCCTGAGAATCCCCCATGAGGAAATGGACTAGTTCAAAACTTGTCAGACCTCCCAGATTTGAACTACCTACTATTAGTGACATCGACATGGGAGAAATATTTATAGTGCATTTTATTATGGATATAATGTAAACATTTAATTCATATGACTATCATATATTCAATATCTTACATTTTACAATCTTTCATGATAGTGGTCCTTTAAGGAGGAACTCCAGTGAAAATAATTTAATACAAAAAGTGCTTCATTTTTACAATAATTATGTATAAATGATTTAGTTAGTGTTTGCCCATTGTAAAATCTTTTACATCCCTGATTTACATTCTGACATTTATCCCATGGTGACATGTTTACTGTTGGCAGGTGATGTAGCTGCTGCATGCTTTTTTGGCAGTTGTAAACAGCTGTAAACAGCTATTTCCCACAATGCAACAAGGTTCACAGACAGGAAACTGCCAGGAGTACCAGAGTCCTCAGAGTTTCTTGTGGGAGGGGTTTCACCACAATATCAGCCATACAGCGCCACCTGATGGTCTGTTTGTGAAAAGGAATAGATTTCTCATGTAAAAGGAGGTATCAGCTACTGATTGGGATAAAGTTCAATTCTTGGTCGGAGTTTTTCTTTAAGGATCATTAATGCAAAACATTTTAATGTATTACTTTAGTTTAATTTTGAAATACTGGCATGAGACAGAACATACAGAAAAAAAGAAGCATGAGAAGCATGACAATGGAGCTATTGACAATGACAATATCCCCTTCTATTGTGGGCGGAGGAGCAGGAGCCAGAGGAGCAGGAGCCAGAAGGGCATTCTCTTTTCCTCCCTCCCCATTTATCCCCTACAGCAGTGTTTCTCAAACCCGTCCCCCTGACTCCCCAACGGTGTATGTATTCCTTCCTCTAACCAGCAGCCCCTCCCCTTGTCACTGACGAGGCTCGATGACAGCGATCCGGCATGTGAATGCTCCTGTGTTATCATCTGCAGTCATCTGAAGCATATCTCTTCATATTAATGCAGCTGCATTGTAAAATTAAAACGTGAGCAGGGCATTATAAACCCCGTGATATCAGATCTCTTTGAAGTATATCGCATAAGCCTCCATTATTTATTTAGGAGAAGCCTGGCGAGCCCCCTCCGGTGACTTCTACTCACGGTTATTTTGACAGATTTGGGATTTAGAGTTCAGATGTGGAGCGAGATTAAGTTAGCTAAATATTCTGGACGTATGCGGTTTCAATATCACACTAATGATAGCTCCATTTATATTAAACATCCTTCGGGGACAGATCTGGAATCTGCCTCACATGCGTATAAGAATCACTCAGCCTCACCAGAAGCTGGTCTTCCAGTGTCACACGGAGTCGCGGTGGACAAGGAGGGCTGCAGCTGTTATATTGCTACCCTTCTCTGTTCCTGCCTAGCTGGCACTACTGTACTGCTAAGCTAGCCAAAATCAGACGCTCCCACAGGTACTCTTTAATGAGCCTCTTCAATGATTCATTATTTCAGCAATTTTGCTTTCTTTAAACTTGTTTAGAAAAAGAGAAGACGTTCACCTCGTGTTCGGAGCGCGGGAACAATCGGGAGGAAAGAAAATCAACTTTAATTTTCATTTTTTAATTAACTTTATTTTCTAACTGTATTCCCTGGAGATATAGAAGACGTTATGGAATAAAAACTGAAAGTCTCCCACCCCATCCAACGCATATTTACAATTTGCTCATTTAAAGACGCCTGGCTAAACTTTAATAAAAAAAGAAATAAAATGTAAAAAAATAAAACATAAACTTTTCTCTTTTTCCCAAGGGCAGGGATATTTAAATCTTTAAAGTCCAAAAACATAGAGAGAAGGTAATTTTATTCCCTCAAGCGTGCCTTAAAGTAAATTTGCAGTAAGAATGATATATCGGCTGTCATATTTATTTCCTTTTATCCACTTTGTGTGCTAAGGATAGTATATCTACGCCCCACAAGACTTCAGTTCCTGCAAAGGGTCGTAGATATTCGTCTATTGTGGTGGATGGTACACTACTTCCTGTTTGCATACTTAGTTCGTTAATTGGAAATAATATGCAAGGACATCTTGTGGCCAAATAGTAAAATTACACCTAAATTCATTTATTTTAACCACTTGCCGACCGCGCACTCATAACGCACGTCGGCAAAGTGGTAGCTGCAGGACCAGCGACGCACATCTGCGTCGCCGGCTGCAGGCTAATTAATCAGGAAACAGCTGCTCGCGTGAGCGGCTGCTTCCTGTCAATTCACGCCGGGGGGCTCCGTGAATAGCCTGCGGGCCGCCGATCGCGGCTCGCAGGCTAAATGTAAACACAAGCGGAAATAATCCGCTTTCTTTACATTTTTACAAAGCTGCTAACAGTAGCAGCGTTGTACTGGATCAGCGATCCCCGGCCAATCAGCGGCCGGGGATCGATGTCACATGACAGGCAGGAGCCTGTTAGAGGCTGCACAAGACAGATCCGTTTCTGTGCAGCCTCCGGGGCAGGGAGGGAGGAGAGGGGGAATCCTGCAGTGGAGGGGGCTTTGAGGTGCCCCCCCACCAGCCACACGCAGGCAGGAGCAATCAGACCCCCCCAGGACATCATCCCCTTAGTGGGGAAAAAAGGGGGGCGATTTGGTCACTCTGCCTGGTGTTTGATCTGTGCTGGGGGCTGAAGAGCCCACCCAGCACAGATCAGCGAAATCAGCGCTGGTCCTTAAGGGGGGGTAAAGGCTGGGTCATCAAGTGGTTAATAAAAAGACCCACATATACAATTCAAATTAACCCCTACCTCCCACCCTTTCCATAGTTACATAAATAACTTACATGCATCTGAAAAAAATGACAAATAAGAAATAAATACATAAATAGTTACCTTAGAGACTGAACTTTTAATTTGTATCTGTCAGAGTATATTATTGTCATTTATGGAATTACAGGCTTGTAATTAGTGATGGACGCAAAAAAAAATGCACCATTATTTCCAAATAAAATATTGGCTCCATACATTGTACTAGGGAAATATTTTAAACGTTTTAATAACTGGGACAAATGGGCAAATAAAATGTGTGGGTTTTAATGATGGTAGCATGTATTATTTAAAAAAATATAATGGCAGAAAACTGAGAAATTTTTGATTGATTTTTTTCCATTTTTTTCCCCGTTAAAATGCATTTAGAATAAAGTCATTATTTTCAAAACGTACCACCCAAATGAAGCCTAATTGGTGGCAAACAATACCAGTTGCCTGGCAGCCCTGCTGATCTCTCTGGCATCACTAGTATCTGAGTCACAACCCTGAAACAAGCATGTGGATAATCCAGTCACATTTCAGTCAGAGCACCTGATCTGCTGCATGCTTGTTCAGGGGCTATGGCTAAAAGTATTAGAGACAATTGGTCGTAGGAATAATCAAGCAACTGGCATTGTTTAAAAGGAAATAAATATGGCCATATCATGCTCACCATAGGTTTCCCTTTAAGGAACCCATTAATGGTGCATTTTTTTAAGAACAATCATATTTAAAAAAAAATAATCACTCAAAATATTGTATTTTATCGATTTACAGCTTAAAAAATCCAAACCTACCCTGATATTGAAACACATTGTGATTGTATCAGAGAAAATAATATATGCCACATCTTTAAGGAAACAATCAAAAAATCGATTGTTTAGGATCGATTGAGCCCACCAGCCCATTATCTTAATACTGACATGCAGATGCAATTTGCATGTGTTGTGACTTTAGATTTGTGGAGAGACATTTCTGCAGCCATTATCAGTTGGGTGTTGTCTGGTATGAGCACACACCTCCTTTGTTCCTCCTGTTACAGTTCTGTGTCAGACTATGCCCAACATGGGCCTTTTCCAGCACAGTTATAGCCCAACATAGGAAAAAAGGCTGCCGCTAGGTGGCATTGTTGCCTGAAAAAATCTGGTACAGTTTTGGCCCCTTTAGATCAAAATATTGGACTTAAAGTGGACCTGAGATAAACTTACTCATTGCATAATTGTGTTCCTTACATATAGTTTATAGTTCATTCCTCAATCCAAATACTTTTTTAATGGTTTTAAATACCCTAATTCCCTATAAACTAAACAAGCCTCGCCCACAACTCCTCCAGCGCCTTGGCACTCTCAGACCCATGTAGCTTATGGGAGCTTGACAGGAGGAGGAGGAGGAGGAGGTTACCAGCTAGAGATTTCAGAGGCAGAGGGGAGGAGGGAGGAGGAGAGGGGAGTGAAGTTTTCACAGGCGGAGGGCTGGAGATGCAGATCAGCTTGCCTATGTGTAATGATCTCAAGCAGAACATGGCTGCCCTCGTTGTATTACAGCAATAAAAAAGCATAAACTTTTGAAGCTGCTTGCAGCTAGATTTGCTGTGTAAACTATCTCAACTTTAGATAAGATATATAGACAAGTTACTTGTTATAATTTGTTTTTCATCTCGTATCTGCTTTAAGTTTGACACTTTGATGGCCTCCGGCTCATCTTTCACCCCTACTTTGCCACTCCTTGTGAATCATAGTGTCAGACTGCACAGCGTATTTATGCAGGTGTCCTTATAATGGGCACAGAGCTACAGACATGTCCCCTCCCATTGATGCTGGGTCACCTCCCACTGCTGTGTGGTCACCTTCTGATGCTGGGTCCCCTCCCCCTGATGATGGGTCCCCTCCCTCTGATGCTGGGTCACCTCCTCTCACTAGTGGGAGGAGTTAGAGACTCTCCATATTCCTGCCCCTGTAGCACTCAATTGATACCCGCAGCAATTACTTTTTTTGTGCATCAGGGGATGTGGGTGATCTGGAAATGGGATGGAAAAGGTTAATGGGCATCATATTTGGTAGCTGGAAAAAAAAATTCTAAAAGAGGAGGGGCCTTAATATTTGTAAAGCCAAGAAGTTCCTCTGGAGGGCGCACACACACACCTATTTCAAGGACTCTTTGGAGGTAAATATTTTCATATGAACATTACCACACTTGGACTGCAGTGTACACCAGTTAGGATTCAGTAAATGGGAGCAATAATATGTTGAGCAAGTTATCGGTTTCCTTCATAGAGGATGGACCCGTCAGTGCGAATCCCCCGGAGCACATTGTGCATTTTCAGTCAATTTTTATTTTGTATTTCCAGAGTATTCAAATCTGATGGAAATCTCATTTCCTGACAAAGGGACAGAGAGGTGATTCATCACTCTGCCTCCAAAGGTTAATGCAGTCGTGCTGGCAAAAGCTCACCTTTACCGGTTAAGGGGACATGATAAATAGCAGGCCACAGAGACGCAGAGGGGATTGCTCTGTGTATCTGCAAATGGACTAATCTATCTGTCTAGCTTATCTCTGTCTGAAGGATGCAGGAGAAACTGCTGGAAATGTGGAAGTCATTGACCAGCCCTTATGTTCTGAAGTCACAAAAAGCGGAAATTTAAAGTTCTCACTTCATCCTCATACTTGTAAAATATGTGTAAATATTTCTTATAAGAAGTATGCCCAGAATACAAATGACCTTCAATTTGTAAAGATTCTGTGAAACTGTTCTTTAAATTTTCACCACAGATGGTCATAATAAGACCCTCTACAGAATGTCCTGAAGGACCTGAGAATCAGCATGTTTAGCAAAGACATTAATTTGGTAACTGGTAATGTTTGTTACCAGTATTCTACTATCGGCTTACCAAAGCAAACCCCTATCTACTGTATATGCCTTACACTAACCTCCCTACCAAAGCAAACCCCATCTAACCTCCCTACCAAAGCAAACCCCATCTATATGCCTTACACTAACCTCCCTACCAAAGCAAGCCCTTATCTATATGCCATGACTTACACTAACCTCTCTACCAAAGCAAACCCCATCTATATGCCTTACACTAACCTCCCTGCCAAAGCAAACCCCACCTATATGCCTTACACTGACCTCCCTACCAAAGCAAACCCCCATCTATATGCCTTACACTAACCTCCCTACCAAAGCAAACTCCAATCTATAAGCCTTACACTAACCTCCCTACCAAAGCAAACCCTTATCTATATGCCAAACACTAACCTCCCTACCAAAGCAAACCCCACCTATATGCCTTACACTGACCTCCCTACCAAAGCAAACCCCACCTATATGCCTTACACTGACTCCCTACCAAAGCAAACCCCTATCTATATGCCATGACTTACACTAACCTCCCTACCAAAGCAAACTCCACCTATATGCCATGACTTACACTAACCTCCCTACCAAAGCAAGCCCCTATCTATATGCCTTACACTAACTTCCCTACCAAAGCAAACCCCATCTATATGCCTTACACTAACCTCCCTACCAAAGCAAACCCCTATCTATATGCCTAACACTAACCTCCCTACCAAAGCAAGCCCCTATCTATATGCCTAACACTAACCTCCCTACCAAAGCAAACCCCATCTATATGCCAAACACTGACCTCCCTGCCAAAGCAAACCCTCATCTATATGCCTTACACCAACCTCCCTACCAAAGCAAACTCATATCTATATGCCTTACACTAACCTCTCTACCAAAGCAAACTCATATCTATATGCCTTACACTAACCTCTCTACCAAAGCAAACCCCATCTATATCAGTGTTGCTTGCGAATTTTCGCCAAAGCCATTTTCGCATCGAAAATCCCATTTTCGATTTCGCCGAATTTTCGCGAAAATAAGTACTGTTTTCGTTTCAAAAGGCGAAATTTCGCATTAAGATTTTCGCATTAATTTTCGCCTAAAGTCCGTTTTTTTCGCGTTGAATATCTAAGCCCCCTTAAAAGCTAGAATCACCAAATTTGCAGGGTATATTAAAGAGATATGTGGGTACAAGAGGAAAAAGAAATTTTTCAAAAATACCTTATAGTTTTTGAGAAAATCGATTTTAAAGTTTCAAAGGAAAAAAATATACATTTAAATGCAGTAAATGACAGTTACTTAAAGGGATACTGTTGGAGGGGGTCGGGGTAAAATGAGTTGAAGTTACCTGGGGGTTTTAATGGTCCCCCACAGACATCCTGTGCCCACGCAGCCACTCCCCAATGCTCCGGCCCCGCCTCTGGTTCACTTCTGGAATTTCAGACTTTAAAGTCTGAAAACCACTGCGCCTGCGTTGCCGTGTCCTCACTCCCGCTGATGGTACCAGGAGCATACTGCGCAGGCCCAGTATGGTCTGTGCTTGCGCCGTGCGCTCCTGGTGACATCAGGGGAAGCGAGGACACGGCAACGCAGGCGCAGTGGTTTTCAGGCTTTAAAGTCTGAAATTCCAGAAGTGAACCGGAGGCGGGGCCGGAGCATCGGTGAGTGGCTGCGCGGGCACAGGATGCCTGCGGGGGACCATTAGAAGCCCCAGGTAACTTCAACTCATTTCCCCCCGACCCCCCCTACAGTATCCCTTTAAGCAATCCTAGAGGTAGTGTAAAATTACTAATATCAAAAGAAAGGGCCAAGTGCAAACTGCCAAGTGCAAAGGGCCAAGTGCAAAGGGCCAAGGGTCAAGTTCAAAGGGCCAAGTGCAAAGGGCCAAGTGCAAGGGCAAAGGCCCAAGTGCAAAGGCCCAAGTGCAAAGGGCCAAGTGCACGTGCAAAGGGCCAAGTGCAAAGGGCCAAGTGCAAAGGAAAAGGGCCAATTGCAAGTGCAAAGGGCCAAGTGCAAAGGCAAAGTGCAAAGGCAAAGGGCCAAGTGCAAAGGGCCAAGTGCAAGTGCAAAGGGCCAAGTGTCAAATGAAAAGGGCCAAGTGCAAAGGCCAAGAGCCAAGGGCTCTTTGCACTTGGCCCTTTGCACTTGGCCCTTTTCATTTGACCCTTGGCCCTTTGCACTTGCACTTGGCCGTTTGCACTTTGCACTTGGCACTTGTTCTTGGCACTTGGCCCTTTGCACTTGGCCCTTTGCACTTGGCAGTTTGCACTTGCTCTTGGCACTTGGCCCTTTGCACTTGGCACTCGGCCCTTTGCACTTGGCAGTTTGCACTTGGCACTTAGCCCATGGCACTTACACTTGGCCCTTTCTTTTGATATTAGTAAATTTATGCCTTACACTGACCTCCCTACCAAAGCAAACCCCTATCTATATGCCTTACACTAACCTCCCTACCAAAGCAAACCCCTATCTATATGCCTAACACTAACCTCCCTACCAAAGCAAACCCCTATCTATATGCCTAACACTAACCTCCCTACCAAAGCAAACCCCACCTATATGCCTTACACTAACCTCCCTACCAAAGCAAACCCCTATCTATATGCCTAACACTAACCTCCCTACCAAAGCAAACCCCACCTATATGCCTTACACTAACCTCCCTACCAAAGCAAACTCCTATCTATATGCCAAACACTAACCTCCCTACCAAAGCAAACCCCCATCTATATGCCTTACACTAACCTCCCTACCAAAGCAAACCCCTATCTATATGCTTAACACTGACCTCCCTACCAAAGCAAACCCCATCTATATGCCTTACACTAACCTCCCTACCAAAGCAAACCCCTATCTATATGCTTAACACTAACCTCCCTACCAAAGCAAACTCCACCTATATGCCTTACACTAACCTCCCTACCAAAGCAAACCCCATATATATGCCAAACACTAACCTCCCTACCAAAGCAAACCCCATCTATATGCCTTACACTAACCTCTCTACCAAAGCAAACCCTTATATATATGCCTAACACTAACCTCCCTACCAAAGCAAACTCCACCTATATGCCTTACACTAACCTCCCTACCAAAGCAAACCCCATATATATGCCAAACACGAACCTCCCTACCAAAACAAACTCATATCTATAGGCCTTACACTAACCTCCCTACCAAAGCAAACTCATATCTATATGCCTTACACTAACCTCTCTACCAAAGCAAACCCCATCTATATGCCTTACACTAACCTCTCTACCAAAGCAAACCCCATCTATATGCCTTACACTAACCTCTCTACCAAAGCAAACTCATATCTATATGCCTTACACTAACCTCCCTACCAAAGCAAACCCCATCTATATGCCTAACACTAACCTCCCTACCAAAGCAAACCCCCATCTATATGCCTTACACTAACCTTCCTACCAAAGCAAACCCCTATCTATATGCCTTACACTAACCTCCCTACCAAAGCAAACCCCATCTATATGCCTTACACTAACCTCCCTACCAAAGCAAACCCCCATCTATATGCCTTACACTAACCTCCCTACCAAAGCAAACCCCACCTATATGCCAAACACTAACCTCCCTACCAAAGCAAACCCCTATCTATATGCCTAACACTAACCTCCCTTCCAAAGCAAACCCCTATCTATATGCCTTACACTAACCTCTCTACCAAAGCAAACCCCACCTATATGCCTTACACTAACCTCCCTACCAAAGCAAACCCCCATCTATATGCCTTACACTAACCTCCCTACCAAAGCAAACCCCATCTATATGCCTTAAACTGACCTCATTACCAAAGCAAACCCCACCTATATGCCTTACACTAACCTCACTACCAAAGCAAACCCTCATCTATATGCCTTACACTAACCTCCCTACCAAAGCAAACCCCACCTATATGCCAAACACTAACCTCCCTACCAAAGCAAACCCCTATCTATATGCCTAACACTAACCTCCCTTCCAAAGCAAACCCCTATTTATATGCCTTACACTAACCTCCCTACCAAAGCAAACCCCATCTATATGACTTACACTAACCTCCCTACCAAAGCAAACCCCATATGTATGCCTTACACTAACCTCCCTACCAAAGCAAACCCCTATCTATATGCCAAACACTAACCTCCCTACCAAAGCAAACCCCACCTATATGCCTTACACTAACCTCCCTACCAAAGCAAACCCCACCTATATGCCTTACACTAACCTCCCTACCAAAGCAAACCCCATATATATGCCTTACACTAACCTCCCTACCAAAGCAAACCCCATCTATATGCCTTACACTAACCTCCCTACCGAAGCAAACCCCACCTATATGCCTTACACTAACCTCCCTACCAAAGCAAACCCCTATCTATATGCCTTACACTAACCTCCCCACCAAAGCAAACCCCATCTATATGCCTTACACTAACCTCCCTACCAAAGCAAACCCCCATCTATATGCCTTACAATAACCTCCCTACCAAAGCAAACCCCATCTATATGCCTTACACTAACCTCCCTACCAAAGCAAACCCCACCTATATGCCTAACACTAACCTCCCTACCAAAGCAAACCCCTATCTATATGCCTTACACTAACCTCCCTACCAAAGCAAACCCCAATCTATATGCCTTACACTAACCTCCCTACCAAAGCAAACCCCAATCTATATGCCTTACACTAACCTCCCTACCAAAGCAAACCCCACCTATATGCCTTACACTAACCTCCCTACCAAAGCAAACCCCCATCTATATGCCCTACACTAACCTCCCTACCAAAGCAAACCCCTATCTATATGCCTTACACTAACCTCCCTACCAAAGCAAACCCCACCTATATGCCTTACACTGACCTCCCTACCAAAGCAAACCCCTATCTATGTGCCTAACACTAACCTCCCTACCAAAGCAAACCCCTATCTATATGCCTTACACTAACCCCCCTACCAAAGCAAACCCCTATCTATATGCCTTACACTAACCTCCCTACCAAAGCAAACCCCTATCTATATGCCTTACACTAACCTCCCTACCAAAGCAAACTCCTATCTATATGCCTTACACTAACCCCCCTACCAAAGCAAACCCCATCTATATGCCTTACACTAACTTCCCTACCAAAGCAAACCCCTATCTATATGCCTTACACTAACCTCCCTACCAAAGCAAACCCCTATCTATATGCCTTACACTAACCCCCCTACCAAAGCAAACCCCATCTATATGCCTTACACTAACCTCCCTACCAAAGCAAACCCCTATCTATATGCCTTACACTAACCTCCCTACCAAAGCAAACTCCTATCTATATGCCAAACACTAACCTCCCTACCAAAGCAAACCCCACCTATATGCCTTACACTGACCTCCCTACCAAAGCAAACCCCTATCTATATGCCTTACACTAACCTCCCTACCAAAGCACACCCCACCTATATGCCTTACACTAACCTCCCTACCAAAGCAAACCCCACCTATATGCCTTACACTAGCCTCCCTACCAAAGCAAACCCCCATCTATATGCCTTACACTAACCTCCCTACCAAAGCAAACCCCTATCTATGTGCCTTACACTAACCTCCCTACCAAAGCAAACCCCACCTATATGCCTTACACTAGCCTCCCTACCAAAGCAAACCCTGATCTATATGCCAAACACTAACCTCCCTACCAAAGCAAACCCCACCTATATGCCTTACACTGACCTCCCTACCAAAGCAAACCCCTATCTATATGCCTTACACTGACCTCCCTACCAAAGCAAACCCCTATCTATATGCCTAACACTAACCTCCCTACCAAAGCAAACCCCACCTATATGCCTTACACTGACCTCCCTACCAAAGCAAACCCCTATCTATATGCCTTACACTAACCTCCCTACCAAAGCAAACCCCACCTATATGCCTTACACTAACCTCCCTGCCAAAGCAAACCCCATCTATATGCCTAACACTAACCTCCCTACCAAAGCAAACCCCATCTATATGCCTTACACTAACCTCCCTACCAAAGCAAACCCCCATCTATATGCCTTACACTAACCTCTCTACCAAAGCAAACCCCATATATATGCCTAACACTAACCTCACTACCAAAGTAACACCTACATCTTTGTACACTAACCACTTTTCCAAACCTAACCCCTTCCAAAATGCCTAACTTCCTTTCTGTGACTATTATCTCAATCTACCCTATCCCCTAACCGTAGCTCTCCTAACACTACTTATCACACTAATCAGCTATATCACAGCCGATCACTGGAGGATGATATCCAAAACTCGCCTATATTGTTGCTAAACCCCTGTGCTAGTAACGGTTACCTAAACCTCGGCTATATATTAGCCAAGCTCCATGACCGATATCTAAACCTCAGTTGTATAGTAGTCAAGCCCAATGTTAGGAACTGTTATCCGAGGCCCGGCTATGTAACAGCGAAGCCCTGAGGCCAATAATCTGAGGCTCAGGTATACAGCAGACAAGCAGCCGAAACCATAAATAGGCTTTAACCACTTGAGGACCACAGGCTTACACCTCCTAGTGTCCAGGCAATGTTTTACAATTCAGCACTGCGCAGCTTTATCAGTTTATTGCACGGCTATACAACTTAGCAGCCAGATGAGCCTTGGCTCCTTTTCTTCCCACCAACAGAGCCTTCTGCTGGTGGGATCTTATTGCTGCTGCAATTTTTTTTTTTCATTTCTACAGTATTTTTTTTAATTAAAAACGCTTTCCCCCCTCTACCTCCCTCCACCTCCCTCCTAATTTGGCCCTGGCTGTGATCCATACTTAACAGTACCCTCTCATAGGCACCAGCCTATAAGCGGCTTTAGATTGTGAGCTGATCAGAGGGACAGCTTAGTGACAGGGCTGCCTCCTGTACATCACTGCACTAGAAGCAGGAAGCTTCTCTCCCTTTTAGTTAAAGCGGTAAAAAAAACCTGACACGATATTCAATATAAACATGTTTTCCTACTTTTTATATGCCATACGGTTATCATATTTTCCTTTGTGAGCTGACTTTGAATTTTATTAATAACTGGTTTTATTCATTATGTATTGAAGGCAGACATTCTTTCAGTGTCTCTCTGTCTGTGTCCAGGAGCTTCTCCACAGTCAGAGAATGGGTCACATTCCACACTTGATACATTTAAGTAAACACAAGATAACATAATCTACAACTTCGGATGCGCCCAGCTTTCTCTGCACTGAACTTTCAAGCTCTGTGTGTAACCCTTCCAATGCTGTTCTAGTAAAAAAAAATGCTGGTTGCATATAATATGCTGTAAATAATGTTTTAGAGCAAAGAAGTCAATGCTGGGTTTTATTCTGCTTTAAAAGAACACACATTTTCTGTCTAGTATTTTCAACAAAGTGGTTGATTCACAATTTTTTTTTAAATCCTCTCACTTTACTTATTCTTCACCTCAACTACGAGAAGAGCTAATTTATGACATTTACAAATAAGTAGAGTTAAATAATAAATCAAGACAAGTAAGGCAAGATAAATTGTGAGGTAATTTAATTCAACATAGTTATTTTGGTTGAAAAAAGACTTACGTCTTTCGAGTTCAACCAGTATAAAGTACAACTCCAGCCTGCTCCCTCACATATCCCTGCTGAGCCAGGGGAAGGTGAAAACCCCCTACATGGCATGGTCCAATTAGCCCCTAAAGGGAAAAATCCCTTCCCGACTCCAGATGGCAATCAGATAAAATCCCTGGATCAACATCATTAGGCATTACCTAGTAATTGTAGCCATGGATGTCTTTCAACGCAAGGAAAGCATCTAAGCCCCTTTTAAAAGCAGGTATACAGTTTGCCATAACGACTTCCTGTGGCAATGCATTCCACATCTTAATCACTCTTACTGTAAAGAACCCTTTCCTAAATAAATGTCTAAAACGTGTCAAGAGACAGGATTTGTGAAGTAACCCCTATGAGTGGTAAAGAAGCAGCAATGGTTTCTTATTAAAACTTACTTGAATTAAAAAAAAAGTAACTGGTGTTTGTGAAAATGTAAACCTACCGTGCGGCCTATTGTAAACACAGTAATGCTTAAATATTATTTAAAAAAAAAAAACATCTATGCCGTAAAATGTAACTTATTTCAGAATTCCTTCTTTAAATTTTGTAGGTGGATTTATAGCTCACTTTTAGCCAAAAATGTTATTGCTAGAATTAGATAGAATAGGAAAACTACATTTTTGGATGATATATTATTTGTATTATTATTTTTATATGCCATATGTTTATATAGCACCAAAAATAAAGCATAATAATCCAATAGTATATGTCCTTGTCCCCGAAAAGGGACTATCTATCTATCTAGTTCCAATACATAGCCATGCATACATGCAATAGTGTCAACATGTTCAGTGACAGAATCTGTCACTGGTTCAGGGAGAATAGGCTGGTCCTGAACACAGAAAAAACCATGGAGATGATTATCGATTTCAGGAAGCATGCCCCCTCACCACTACCAATCCAGATTGACGGCACTGAAGTGGCGAGAGTAACCTGTGTCCGCCTCCTGGGCACAACCATCTCAAATGACCTGAGATGGAAGGCTAACACAAGGTCCACCCTGCCGAAGGCCCAGGAAAGACTCTTCTTCCTCCGCTAGCTGAAAAAGTTCGGCATGCCCCATCAGGTTCTCACAAGATTCTACTCTGCCACCACAGAATCTATCCTCTGCTCTTCCATCCTGGTTTGGTACACTGGTTCCTCTGCCAGCGAAAGGAACAAACTCCCGAGGATCATTAGATCAGCAGAGAGAACCATCGGGAAACCCCTCACTTCACTTCATCTACTCTACAACTTGTGACTGCGCACTAGAGCGCTGAAGATAGCAAACGACCCCTCCCACCCTGGCCAGTACTACTTCAGTCGCCTACATTCAGGGCAGAGATTCCTGGTCATCCCCACCAGGACTATGAGGCATAGGAACTCTTTCTTCCCATCTGCTGTCATCCTCCTGAACTCCACCCATGTTCTGTCTCCACCCCCTCCATTTTAGGTTCACAGACTGGCCCTGTCCCAGACATTCTGTCTTCTTGGAACTATAATTGAGTGCTCTGACTGCCCTCATGTGCGCAGTCCTCAGTCTGTCATCTGTCATCGTGATCTGTATTATCTTGTTAAATGCTTCTGTATTATCTTGTTAAATGCTTTACCATGTATGTCTCCTGTATATTGCACTATTGTCGTGTCTTTGCAGTTGCTGAGCTCTGTATGTGCCAAACACAATTCCAGGCACGACCCTGTCATGCTTGGTGGAATAAATGATTCTGATTCTGATAGTCAATGCTCGTTCGTTCTGGAACTTTGTTTTTTAATTTAGTTAATTTAGTTATTTTTATAGGAAAATGGACCACCTGACAGAACCAGAGCAAACATGGGAAAAGACGTGGGTTAACCTTGGTGTCAGGAAATAGATGTGAGGGAAATGCAACCCAAAGAGGCACAGAAGCGGGAACCTTTCCAAATCTACCCAAAGCTAAGAGAAAGTTTTTGGCTGGAAATGGACATCACAGACAAGTAAAAGCTTTGAATGAGATTATTGTTCATGAATTGCATTTACCTGTGCGTCCATCGCGTTGGAAGTCCACATGGTACCATTCTCCATCATTGACCTTTTTCTGGATAGCTTTTATTTTAATGGTTCCTGATCCCATGTCCAAAAGCAAGTAAAGGTGCCCATCTAGCATCTCAATGGCGAAGAAGTCCACTTTAACCATTTGTGGGTTCTTGGCATCTTTTTGGTGTCGTGGTTTCCCGTGGCTGAATAGAATTAGTCCATTAGGCTCTGTTGTACGGAAGTCAAAGGATATTGAGCCAGTCTTTTTGGCATTCCATTTTGGCAAGGAAATATAAGACTCTGGAGTCTCAAAGGTGATCGGGTCAAGAGTGGCTACGTTTTCACATTTGAAGGCAACTACACCATGGACCTTCATTTTGGCATCTCCTTGTTTGGCAAGTCTTGACAATTCCAGCCGCACATCGTTGTTTTTATACACAACCTAAACACAAAAAGGACAAGCATAAACTCAGGATTGTGTAAATAGTCACTTAATTTTTGTCAGTTGTTATAGTGTTTAAATGCATATAAAGATATAGAAATGGACCCTTAAAGGGACCCTGAACACAGAAAATAAACAGAACCTGGACTTACCTGGGGATTCCTCCAGCCCTTCATCCCCCCACCCGTAGCCCACAAAGTCCCTCGGTTGTCCTCTGGGTCCCCTCCGTGGTCCCGCTGGCAGGTCCATTACCCAGGCGACTCCGGCTGAAGTCAACCACATGCCCATTGCCAGAAGCATTTCAGTCTTTCAAGAACCACACTTGCGCAAGATGCTTACAGGGCCCGGGTCAGTGATGTGCCAGGTGCGCGGATGGCCCGGGCATGCGGGACTTCAGTCAAATTCGCAGGTTAATGGAGCCGCCATTGGCTCCTTACAGGGTACCTTTAAGTACAAGAACACACATGTGGGTGGGCTTTAACATCTCAAAGACACTTAGTACATGCAGGAACCCCATTCTACTTAAACCTATACTAGAATTATCAATGCAAGTCCTCAAGAAACAAACACACAGAACATTTATATTGCGCTTTTCTCCTGGCGGACTCAAAGCGCCAGAGCTGCAGCCACTAGAACGCGCTCTATAGGCAGTAGCAGTGTTAGGGAGTCTTGCCCAAGGTCTCCTACTGAATAGGTGCTGGCTTACTGAACAGGCAGAGCTGAGATTCGAACCCAGGTCTCCTGTGTTAGAGGCAGAGCCCTTAACCATTACACTATCCAGCCACTACTATCCAGAACCCCCAAAAGATTGTGTTTTTAAGTATTCTTTCACCTTAAAGAGAAACTCCAACCAAGAATTGAACTTTATCCCAATCAGTAGCTGATACCCCCTTTTACATGAGAAATAGAATGATTTTCACAAACAGACCATCAGGGGGCGCTGTGTGACTGATTTTGTGCTGAAACCCCTCCCACAAGAGGCTCTGAATACCGCGGTACTCCTGGCAAACTGCCACAATGTAACAATGTTCACAGACAGGAAATGGCTGTTTAGAGCTGTCTGTAACAGCCAGACCAGCTAGAAACAGCTAAATAACCTGCCCACAGTAACAATGTCACCATGTAATACATGTCAGAATGTGAATCTGGGAGAGGAAAGATTTTACAATGAGCAAACACTGACTAAATCATTTATACATAATTATTGTAAAAATGAAGCACTTTTTTTTATTACATTATTTTCACTGGAGTTCCTCTTTAAACATTGGATCAGCTTTGATGGCTCTGTGAGTGCCGCAGCTGTTTTATACAAGAGGAAGTCTTAAAACATGATCTATTTGGGGTACCTGAGTAAGGACCAGAGTTAAAATTCACTGGGGGACATTTATCAAGAGTGTCTCTGGTTGAACTCAATGGATGGATGTCCTTTTTCAACCCAAATAACTATGTAACTATGTCTGAGACAAAATATTAGTAGGTTATTATGAAGCACTTCTTAATCTGCAGCAGTTTAGGGATGGATTTGCACTTTTCTTAACTGTAGTGCAGCTCTAGAAATCCATGCTAAACTGCCGCTATTATGTAGGATTTGAGAAGTTTCTTACTATCATGCAGAACAGTTTCCTCTGCTGGTTAGAACAGTTACTGACAACTGTCAGTAATGCTTTGATAAATCTGGCCCAGAAAATGATATTTCTTGGTGGGCTGAATGGATGTCTCTTCAGTTACAGACCTGCTGGACAAGGACCTGCAGAGAGCTGCTCTTGACAGGCGGTAGCTGATAGAATCCGATAGCAGGGATGGGTACACACCTTAGCTGGTTTACCATCTATGATTGGCTACTGGCACAGAATAACTGCTTATACCTTATGTACTGGAAGTGGCACACTACCATCGTAAAATGTGGCTAGAATGCAAGTATGCAAGTATATAAGGCATATATAACATACGACTGAACAAACATCTATATTCAGTCATTCTGAGCACACTATTACTTTAAAGACTGAACTATGGATACAAAGAATATGTATATAAATCCTGAGGATTCTATTTGTTGTCATCTGAAGTAAATACAGTTCCGCAATTCAATACACTTGAAGAAAGTAACCACCGGTGTGCTGTCTCATCTCGTTATGTTTAGCCGATCACAACAAGAACATCATCTAAAGATTACACCAAGAATCGGTATGAAACAATTCCACAGAATTACAGCACTTCAATCATTTCAGAGCTATGAAACCTGACATCTTGACATCTGTCGAAAACGGTTATTTTCCTTCTCGTCTGTAATGATGATCATCTGGCAATAACACTTTCTCTGGCACTCACCTGGAACTGGTATGCAGATCAGGAAAGTCAGGGAAAAGTCTGGAAATCTGATTTGCACTCCTCTCTAGGTGAGTGATGTAGACAGTACTCTAAGTAGAGAATCAGTACTGCAGGCTGGAAATTACCATTTTAAAGGAAAGAGGATGAATGCAACCAGGGGCGTAACTAGAAGTAATCGGGCCCCCTCCAAGAATTTGAGTGGGCCTTCCCCGGGTGCCTGCACAGGGCCATTTTTGGGGGGCAGGAGGGGTCGTGGCATGAGGAGAGAGCATGGCCACACATCACCTTGGGCACCTCCCCTCAGCACTCCCCTCCTGAAATTATCAGTGGCAGCGGGCGGTGGCAGGCAGGACACATACCTGCATCCATCGCGGAGGTCCATCTCTAAGTGCTTCACACTACTTCCTGTTTAAACAGGAAGTAGTGTGAAGCACTTAGAGATTGGGACCTCTAGCAGTGGATGGAGGTATGTGTCCTGCCTGCTGCCGCTGCTGCCAGTGATAATTTCAGGAAGCGGGTGCTGAGATGAGAGCACAAGGTGAGGGAAGGGGGGGGGGCTGTCCCCCCTCCCCACCGATGTGCAATACTCTCCCTTCATGCTGTGACCCCTCCTGCCCCCACAAAACAGCCCTTATGGGCCCCAGAGGGGCCCTGGGCCCCCCATGGGTTCAGGGGTTGCATCCCCTATTGTTACGCCCCTGAATGCAACCTTCATAGCTCACTAACACAGTAAAGCTTAGTGTGATTTGACTTCTTAGGACTTAAGGCTTCTTTAGTAGGAGTGCTTTTTGGTCTCCTTTGGTCCCCTATACCTAGCTAGTGATTTTGGGTCACCCCAAGCTGCTTGGGTACTCTGTAACATGGTAAAGCTATTTTCTACTGGATTTTTGTACACCTACCTAGTGGCAAGACTGCAGGATAAGGGTTTTTGGTGGCCTCTGAAGCAGTGAGGACCCCCAGGAAAGAATTGTCACACTGACCTTCCTTCACCCTTTCTTTATTCCTCCACTGCAACTCGTCACTTACACTAACTGATTTTTTTGGGATAAAGTTTATTAATTCTGTGCCCAGACTTCTACCCTTGGAATACATAGTTCTGTGGCTCACCAATGAGCACAAAACAGTTATCCCGGTGAATGCCCTGCCAAAGCAAGGATCATCTGTAGTGCAGGATGCTTTTTTATTTCGGGTGTTGAGGCTGCATACTGTGCTGTCATTAAAGAAACTCTGCTGAGTCCCCAAAGTCCCACGAAAATACAACCACCAACCACAGCCCATTCTTGTTGCAATGGGGCCTCAAAGCAAAATTAAACTGGGGGCCCCCCGACCCCATCTACCTGTAAGCAGCATTAGGGACCCTTTACATCTGGCAAATAGCATCCACAGTCTCCCCCTCAATGTCACTGTGGTCCCTGGGGCCCCCACAGAGTTTTCGGCAGCATAGAAACTCTCCTGTCCCTGCTGGCATGTTCTTCCATTAATTCATGTGCTCCCATCATCATCAGGTTAGTATTTCGGGGCCCACACAGCTCTGGGCCCCCCTGCAATTGCAGTGGCTTTTCCCCTCTAGTTACGCCACTGCACTCATGTTATGTAAGAAATATGAACATTTCTACAACACATTACGTCATCTGCAGAATGCGTGTTGTAATCACTCCCACATGTACGCCATTCGCATACATCCAGGTCACATATTCCATGCGCTGCCTTCACACAACAACTTTACAGGTGGTTTGTGAATATGCCCCAACATCTGCTACCCCTTCGCACATACATAATTTTCTATAAATGCTTTTAACATTTTTTAAAACTTTTTTTGCTCAGAAAAAAAGATCTATCTATCTATCTATCTATCTATCTATCTATCTACAGTATCTATCTATCTACAGTATCTATCTATCTACAGTATCTATCTATCTACAGTATCTATCTATCAACAGTATCTATCTATCTATCTATCTATCTATCTATCTATCTATCTATCTACAGTATCTATGTATATATATATATATATATATATATATATATATATATATATACATATATATACATAGAGAGAGAGAAAAAGAGAGAGAGGGAGAGAGAAGACTTGGGGTTGCAGGCAGCACACAGGCCTGTATATTGTACTATTGCTCAAATAAACTAAGAGCTGTTTGCTGCAACCCCATGTCTTATTTCTATATTACCCTGAGGAGAATTGGCACCCCTGATCGCGTGCAAACCACCCAGGCGAGGATTAACTGTGATAGCTGCTGATTTCCCTAGGAATATATATTTATATTTATTTTTTATTAATTTTAGGTTTTTGTTTTGTTTTTTCTCCCCTTTCTCTAAAAACTCACTATAATGAATTAACCCGTGAGCCTAACATAGTGGTGTACTCCTAGGATGGCATAATAACGATGATTATAATAACAATAATAATAATATTAATAATAATAATATTACATGACTACAACTTTCAACAGATCAGATCCTAAGATCCAGTGAATTAGCTGAACTCGTTGCAGCCAGATTTGTCTATAATTGGTTATCTCTTCTCTGTAGGTTATCCCATTTCTGTATTCTGGGCAGAGCCTGAACATTATTCTGCCTGGCCTTTCATTACATTATAGCTGTTCTGCCGTCTTGGTTTGTCTTTAAGAAACACCCTGACTGAGCGGAGCCAGAACAGCAGAAGAATGATGTGTTGATGAACTCGTTTTGCTGTGTGCCTCCCCAGCACCGGTTCCACGATGTGCATAAAGGATGAGAATGCTGCGGCCACAGCAGGAGAGGAGGCGGGGAAGGAACTGTGCTGCATGGAACAGCTCTGCTTTATGTTCCACCACGCAGGAGTTATGGACAACAAAATGAATAATTAATTTTTATTACAGCAGTACAGCATCATTTCCAAGGACGCCACACTATATAGATGAAGCATAACTCTGTTGGACAAATAGTAAAATTGGGCGCTTGTCACTGTTCACACTGAGCTCGCCATCTGCCCTGAACTGCGCCGAACACACAAAGAACAATACAGAGAAAAGGAAGCTGTCTGTCCCCTCGGAGCAGGTATTCCAGTACGAGTGTCGGATAATGAGCAGATGTACGCCTTTTCTTTCTACTACAACTCGTTGGCCTTCCAGCAGAGCCCCCCCCCCATCCCTGCTCCACATTCTCTACTGCAGTGGAGGAAGACTCTGCTTGCTGTGCTCTCCATAACGCACAATGAAAAAAATGACACCTGTAAATTGTTTCCTTCTACAGCAGGTGTGGTTTGTGCCCCCTTAATGGTATTATTGCAACTGTAATAGTTGTGGCAGTGTTATTCTGTCACTTCAGTGTCATTCCAATCTGTGCCTTTTATATCACTCTTAACCCTCACTGGAGAAGTACTCAGCAGCTGATATTCAAAGTGGTCATTAATGATGATTTTAGGTAAGCTTTTAGGAAGGATTGTTGTACAAACATGAAGGGGGGGGTTGGGGTCTACCTATCGCAAAGGCTACAAATAACAACAACAGAGGATGGTGAGAGCAGTCCGACCCAGCAGAGACTAGTGACATCATCAATAATGTCCCAGAACTAAATACTTGTGCTATATTTTCACAGATCGTAAATGACTGTCTAACTTTATGTATGAAGGCCCAAACCAGGAGTGGTTTGGGCCTTCATATTCATACTTACTGAGGAAGAGAGTAGATTATTGCTGCACTTGGGTGCCTGGAGGAGTTTTTAGTTGCACATAGGGGACAGGAGGGGTTAATGGCTGCACATAGGGAACAGGAGAGGTTAATGGCTGCAATATTTTATGCAATGCAGTCATTAACCCCTCCTGGTCCCCAAGTGCTGCCATTAAATTTGCCAGGTAGACTTATACTCGAGTCAATGAGAGCGTGTAAAGAGGGTCAAATTTTGGGGTTGACTTATACACAACGTTGACTTGTACTCAAGGATATATGGTAGATCTAAGCCCATAAGCTTTTTCCATATTTTTTTTCAAAATGACCTCTGCATAGAGAGTATTACTTTTAGCAAAGAATGTAGCATTACCCTTAGTGGGCACTGTGGTAAATCGGACTCATTTTAAAAGGGTAGAACATACATCGCTTATGTATCTCTGAACCATGAAAGTGATGTAGAGGCACAACAATGTGTAATAAAAATAATGTTATTGCAAGAAAAAGAACCTTCAGTAGGGTGGTGACAGGGTCAGCGATGGGGACTGATATAACATTGGTGTTCCCAAAAGGGGCCAATATTATGTCACAAAAAGATCTCTGAAAGATTGTAAGATAAACAGTTTTATTGGTTCTGTCTCAGAGGACAGTTACAGGGTAAGGCCCAAATGGCAACAGCATCTCTCCCCTTCAGAGTTATCTGGTGAATTTTTTAATAAATCATAAACTAAAGTTTCAGTATACAAGGAGGGATCCAGAGACCATAATTCATGTAATTTTGGCCCCTTTAGCATGACTACTTTGAAGGGGGGGTGGGGGTGTCACTGCATTTCTGCCCAGAAGCCAACTGCTGAGTGGTCGATTTTTGTATTATTAAGCTTCTTTACATGCCGTAGGTAAGTAGTGGACTTTTAGACATAGACAAATGTATGACTGTTCACCTTGATGACACGTAAGGTGCTGATTGGCCAGGTATGTCTAGATAATCAGTACCTTAGGTTTGTTTTCATAAAGGCAGCTAGTGACAAAGATATGCACAATGTGGGCCACCAGGCAGGAATAAACAGACTCTGCTCAACATAAAATGGACTCTTAGGGAAATTCATTTCTAATGGAGTATATACAGCTTTTCAGTAAAGGACTTAAATGACCACTATCGTAAAAAAATGTCAAATCCCAGTATAGGTAGCCAGGTACAGGTTGTGCCCTCAGTATAGGTTAGCCAGGTAAAGGCGCCGCCCACAGTATAGGTAGCAAGCTATAGCTGCCCCAGTATAGGTAGCCAGGTACAGGTGGTGCCCCAATATAGGTTATCCAGGTACAGATGCCAAAGTATAGGTAATGAGCTATAGGTGCTCCAGTATATGTGGCCAGGTACAGGTGGCTTCCCAGTATAGGTTAGCCAAGCCATTTGAGACTTACATATCCCTGTTCCAGCACCGACTCCTTTCGGCGCGCTCTCCTCCTCTCGCTGCGCTCTCCTCCTCTCGCTGCGCTCTCCTCCTCTTGCCGCCTCGCCGTGTCCTACCACCATGGCTACTTCCGGCAGCACCGTTGACGTTATAGGAGGCACTGCTGGGGTAACCATGGAGACAGGACATAGAGGTGGCGAGAGAAGGAGAGAGCAGCGAGAGAAGTCTAAGACAGGATTATGTAAGTGTGGGTCCCTGGACCGCACAGGGCTGGCCGGCAGGCAGCTGCGGAGCGAATGAGGTCCAACCAGGGGCTTGCCTCACTTGTAGCTGGCGGCCCTGAACCTCAATATGAAGTGCCTCAACCTTTCAGACACCTCAAATTTCTTTCTCCTACTTATTGGCAGTTAGAATGCCACTACATTTTTATTGGGTGCTTATATGAAGTGCCCCACAGCCCCCACTTTAACTGGCACTGAGAATCTTCGCTTTAGGTCCAAACACATGAAGCTGTTTTGCATTTTTGCATACAGATTATATAAAAAAAAAGCTTGCAGAAACAGCTGGTCTGCGTTATCATGCATAGTAATGATATAGCCTTTCAGATTTCTATACAAGCAGCATTCAATTACTCCCAATACATATGCAATCTATATAGAAAATGTGCAGCACGGAAGAAATGTTAATTTAAATTTCATTTAGGTAATCTCTCCAGCTATCATTCTCAAATTAAATTTTGAGGGAGCTTGATTGCTTAAAAGCCTTTCCGCATAGGACCATTTGGCTGATATATGATATTAGGCTGCCGGCATCTCTCCGAGCCTTTTATGAAACTGTAGTTAAGTGTCGAACTTTTTACTCGCTAAGCGTTTCAAGGTCAGAATCACAATGGCTACATCCGCCACCGTGCCACCGAGTAACACATTCTCGCAGAAAAAGGGAACATTAATATCTTTATCAACTGGGAACCATAGAGTGGATGAAATTATCTAAAGAGGTAGAAGTCAATTTCTTATTGAGAGGATTTTGACTGAATTCAAAACAGTTTTAGCATTTCTGGCTGTGCAGAGGCGGCATAAGTGTGATCAGAGGAAACGGTTACATTATGTTTTAATCTGGAAGTCGAGCTTTCCTGCGCATTCGAGATGCTAACCTTGAGAGCGTTGCGTTGTCATTACATTCACGACATATCTCCTCTGCCCCTGCAAACCTACGTCCCTGGATATATCCTTGGTCTCGGCACTGAGCATCCGTTGCATAGACCCCCGCCCTTTATACTGGAAAATGACTATTTTCTGCTCAAGTATTCCAGGGATATGGGAAGCGCTTTGGGAATAAATATTTCAGCCTTGACATGTACTAAAGATACACTCACTCGGCGCTCTCATAGGTACAGCTATACACCTGCATAGTCTTGCAATTATCTAATCAGTCAATCACGTATCTGTAGTGTACTGCATAAAATCAAACAGATGCAGGTCAGGAGTTTCAGCCAATGTCCACATCAAGAAAGAGAGTGCAGAAAAGTCAAAGCTGAGTTATATTGACCAGGGCATTCTTCTTGCTGTAGCCGCTGTGGTTCTGGGAATTGGTATTATTTCAGACTAATGTGAAAAATAGAAAAGATCCAGCGTGTGTCGGTTCTGTCACCAGATACACCGTGTTCATCACAGAGTACAGAGGCTGGTGTGGCTGGTCTAAGCTACAGTGGGGTGCGTGTATTCACTACACAGCAATGGAATTGCCCTGCACACAGAAATATTACCAGTACCTCTGACAGGTGCACAGTGCGCAACACACAGCATGCACTATGCATAACACTAATTACCCAATGTGTGCAATATACCTGTTGCAGGGCTGGTCTTAGACTTTTTGCTGCCTGAGGCAACCTTGTGAGAATACCCCCCCCCACCCTCCACATTTGGAATGACCCGACAGCATCTGACGATATACTCTGATTCATTTAATTCAAATAAAACACTGCTGCTCTCTTGCCTTCCCCTCCTCACTGTCATACTCCTTACACAGCATGACAAGATGCTTTTCCCCAATGATGACCTCTTCACCTTGCTCTCCTCACTCACTGTCAGACTCCTCACACAGCACAACAAGCTGCTTTTCCCCAATGCTTCTCTCCAGCCTCCCCCCTCCTCACTCACTGTCAGACTCCTCACACAGCACAACAAGCTGCTTTTCCCCAATGATGCTCTCCTGCCTCCCCCTCCTCACTCACTGTCAGACTCCTCGCACAGCACAACAAGCTGCTTTTCCCCAATGATGCTCTCCTGCCTCCTCCCTCCTCACTCACTGTCAGACTCCTCACACAGCACAACAACCTGCTTTTCCCCAATGATGCTCTCCTGCCTCCCCCCTCCTCACTCACTGTCAGACTCCTCACACAGCACAACAAGCTGCTTTTCCCCAATGATGCTCTCCTGCCTCCCCCTCCTCACTCACTGTCAGACTCCTCACACAGCACAACAAGCTGCTTTTCCCCAATGCTACTCTCCTGCCTCCCCCCTCCTCATTCACTGTCAGACTCCTCACACAGCACAACAAGCTGCTTTTCCCCAATGATGCTCTCCTGCCTCCCCCTCCTCACTCACTGTCAGACTCCTCGCACAGCACAACAAGCTGCTTTTCCCCAATGATGCTCTCCTGCCTCCTCCCTCCTCACTCACTGTCAGACTCCTCACACAGCACAACAACCTGCTTTTCCCCAATGATGCTCTCCTGCCTCCCCCCTCCTCACTCACTGTCAGACTCCTCACACAGCACAACAAGCTGCTTTTCCCCAATGATGCTCTCCTGCCTCCCCCTCCTCACTCACTGTCAGACTCCTCACACAGCACAACAAGCTGCTTTTCCCCAATGCTACTCTTCTGCCTCCCCCCTCCTCATTCACTGTCAGACTCCTCACACAGCACAACAAGCTGCTTTTCCCCAATGCTACTCTCCTGCCTCCCCCCTCCTCACTCACTGTCAGACTCCTCACACAGCACAACAAGCTGTTTTTCCCCAATGCTACTCTCCTGCCTCCCCCCTCCTCACTCACTGTCAGACTCCTCACACAGCACAACAAGCTGCTTTTCCCTAATAATGTTCTCCTGCCTCCCCCCTCCTCACTCACTCACTGTCAGACTCCTCACACAGCACAACAAGCTGCTTTTCCCCAATGATGCTCTTCTGCCTCCCCCCTCCTCACTCACTGTCAGACTCCCCACACAGCACAACAAGCTGCTTTTCCCCAATGATGACCTCTTTACCTAGCTCACAGTACAAAAATACTCCCTCTGTAATCTCTTCACCTAATGCAAGTGTTTCCTTGTTTCATGACAGAACTGGCCCTGACCTGTTGCAAATATGGATAAAACTGTAGCGCACTCTCCTAGTGCAGTCCCTTTAGGGCCCTTTAACAGTGGGGTGGTGCAGTATTTTTACCGCACCTCACCACAGCCCAATGAAAGTCTATGGTGCCTTTCACACTGATGTGGTGCTGCGCAATACAATGGTAGTGGCATTTTTGCCGCACCCCCACTGCAAGGACAGATCTACGTTGCCGCACAGTTCTGTGGCGAGGTGCATTGGACCAGAAGTCATGTAAGTCTATGGCAACACAGGGTGTTTAAAAAATGTATGCGGGGGCATTGCGGTGCACATGCGCAGAAGCATATTTTTACAATACACTCACGTATTTGAGTATTTTTTTTTTGCTTGTTGGTGGTTTAACCACTTCAGCCTTTAGTCGTTTTTCACCGTATGCATCTGAGCAATTTTCACCTCCCATTCATTTACCAATAACTTTATCACTAATTATTATAATTAATTGATCTATATCTTATTTTTCCTACCACCAATTAGGCTTTCTTTGGGTGGTAGATTTTGCTATGAATTATTTTTTCTAAATGCATTTTAAAAGGAATATTAAGAAAAAAATTGATAAAAAATCATTATTTCTCAGTTTTTGGCCATTATAGCTTTACAACAATACATGCTACCATAATTAAAACCCACATATTTTAATTGTCCATTTGTCCCGGTTATTACGCCATTTAAATTATGTCTCTATCACAATGTATGGAGTCAATATTTTATTTGGAAATAAAGGTGCATTTTTTCAGATTTGCACCCATCATTATTTACAAGCTTATAATTTAAACAAAATACTAGTAATATACCCTCTTGACATGCATATAAAAAAAAGTACCCTTAGGTAATTATTTATGTTTTTTTGTTTTTAAATTGTATTTTTTTTCTTTTCTTTTCTTTTAGTTAAAAATGTTATTTGGGTATTATTTGGGTGTGGGAGGTAAATAGTTAATTTTAAATGTAATGTATTGTGTTTGTGTGAAAAAAAATGTATGTACATGTAGTTTTACTATTTGGCCACAAGATGGCCACAGTCATTTTTTTTTTATTCCATCCTGTAAGCGAGCACTCTCGCTTACAGGAAGTATAAGGAGGACGTGATTATTTTTTTGTTGTTGTTCAGAAAGACTATGGCTTCTCATATAAGCTGTCGGTCTTTCTAACCAGGACTGAGATCAATGGGAACTGTGTTCCCATTGACTGATTTCCGGGCTAACGGAGCACGAGAGCGTGTGGGCGTGCTCGGCAGCAGACTTTTGGACGTGACAGTAACATCCAAAAGGCCAAAATGGTAAACAAATGAGCGCAGGGGCGTTGTGGCGCGCATGCGCAGAAGAATATTTTTACAATACACTCACATGCACTTCCGTATTTAGGAAACTGAAAGTGAGCGCAAGCAAGCTTCACTTCCTGTTTGGCTCTCAGCGGGAAGAGGATTACTGCATGTTAACAGCTGTTTTTGGTGGTGTGGTACCGCACCGCTGCCGCCAATACACATTGTGAAACCGGCCTCAGTCTTCTAGTGCTGTTCCTTTACTCTCCTGGTGCTGTTTGCAAAGGATTTGCTGATTTTCTTGGACACAGTCTGTTAAAGGATACCCAAACTGATATGTGACATGATGAGATAGACATGTGTATGTACAGTGCCTAGCACACAAATAACTATGCTGTCTTCCTTTTTTTCTTTCTCTGTCTGAAAGAGTTACATATCAGGTATGTAAGTGGCTGACTCAGTCCTGACTCAGACAGGAAGTGACTACAGTGTGACCCTCACTGATAAGAAATGCCAACTATAAAACTCTTTCCTAGCAGAAAATGGCTTCTGAGAGCACGAAAGAGGTAAAAAGGGGAATGTCTTATCAGTGAGGGTCACACTGTAGTCACTTCCTGTGTGAGTCAGGACTGAGTCAGCCACTTACATACCTGATATTTAACTCTTTCAGGCAGAGAAAGTAAAAAAGGAACACAGCCTAGTTATTTGTGTGCTAGGCACTGTACATACACATGTCTATCTCATAATGTCACATGTCACTTCCGGTATCCTTTAATTGTGTCCCTTGTCGGGACATGAACACAGTAAATCGCTGCCTTGCATATCTATCACCAACCAAACTCATCACATGTTTATCCATGAGATCTGCTACACAAGAGACACTCTATTCAGAAATATACAGCCAGTGGCTCCTCCCTCAGGCCTAGGAGTACTGAATGATAGTTACATTAATTGTCAGGGATTTTGTTGTGCCTCAAAGTGAACCTCTGTGACTCAGCATTCGTAGACCTGAAGAGAAAGACCTTCCATAAGCTGAAATATTGCATTCCCCACAAATATTAAATATGTACAGTACATTTATTCCCACATAGCGATTTTACTTGATTCTTAGGGCAACAGTGCAAGAAAGAAGGGCGCCGACGTAACAGCAGCAATGCTATGATGTGCACCCCACCTAGCAGTAATTCGGGGCTTTGGAGGCTGGCAGCCCTCCAATTACATCTCTCTCCGAGTTGTGACAACTTAGAGAGGGAATAGTATTTAACGCCACCTGTGAGTTTAGCAGCAGCGGTGAGAGCTGTCATTCAGCTCTCTCCGCGCCGAACTGAGCGCCGCCGTCATCAGGGCCGGAGCTACCATAGAAAAAAATAGGGAATTGCCCCAGGGCCCCAGAGCCTGTAGGCGCCCCCAAGGTGTCCCTCCCCCATCTTAACTGTTGCTCCCCAGGGACTCTGCAGAGTCTGTTAAGTTGGAAGGTGATTGGGGGAGGGTCAGCAGTCAGCTCAGGGGCCCAGGAGGGAAATTTGGCTACAACAAAGGGCCTCTAATGATGCTTTTTGGTCGGGGGGTGTCTGTTGGGGGGACCCCCAGGCTAATTTTGCCCTAGGGCCCAATTGTTTCTTGAACCGGCCCTGGCAATCATAATATGCACTCTAAAGCTGAGCTCTGTGTACTGTTCTATGGCGGGGGAGGACATACGATAGGGTGGCACATGTGAGAGTAGCTTCCAATGAGAATAATGTGCTTGTGTGTCAATTACTTCATCTTTGTTGCTTAGACATCTGGCAAACCTCTACAGACACGAGACTCTTGACTGCAATGGTTCTGAGTGGTCATTGTGGCTGAGATCCATCTAGCGGGTGTTCAAAGCTTAAAGTAAATCTGTGAGTTTGGGATAGGGAAAAACAGATACTTGCCTCGGGAAGGGAAGCCACTGGATCCTTGAGAGGCTTCCTGTCTTCCTCCACCAAGCCATTTGCGAGCAGGAACCCCCGAAACGCAGCCACACTGCACCTGGGAAGTAGCACGGACCTACTCACCCTGCACCCCCGAAACGCTGCCACACTGCACCTGGGAAGTAGCACGGACCTACTCACCCTGCACCCCCGAAACGCTGCCACACTGCACCTGGGAAGTAGCACGGACCTACTCACCCTGCACTCCCGAAACGCTGCCACATGGCACCTGGGAAGTAGCACGGACCTACTCACCCTGCACCCCCGAAACGCTGCTACACGGCACCTGGGGAGTAGCACGGACCTACTCACCCCGCACCCCCGAAACGCTGCCACACTGCACCTGGGAAGTAGCACAGACCTACTCACCCCGCACCCCCGAAACGCTGCCACACGGCACCTGGGGAGTAGCACGGACCTACTCACCCCGCACCCCTGAAACGCTGCCACACTGCACCTGGGAAGTAGCACGGACCTACTCACCCCGCACCCCACGAAACGCTGCTACGCTGCACCTGGGAAGTAGCACAGACCTACTCACCCCGCACCCCCGAAACGCTGCCACACTGCACCTGGGAAGTAGCACAGACCTACTCACCCCGCACCCCTGAAACGCTGCCACACTGCACCTGGGAAGTAGCACAGACCTACTCACCCCGCACCCCACGAAACGCTGCCACGCTGCACCTGGGAAGTAGCACAGACCTACTCACCCCGCACCCCCGAAACGCTGCCACTCTGCACCTGGGAAGTAGCACAGACCTACTTACCCTGCACCCCCGAAACGCTGCCACGCTGCACCTGGGAAGTAGCACAGACCTACTCACCCCGCACCCCCGAAACGCTGCCACACGGCACCTGGGGAGTAGCACGGACCTACTCAGGCTATTATGGAAAAAGCCGAGCCCAATCAGTATTGTGCTACTGTGCATGTACATCAAACAGATTTATGTAGGGGAAGGCAAAGAAATGATTAGGAGAATTAGGACAGGAGAAACCTCTGAATCATCCAGTAACTTCCCTCTATTGAGGTAAGTGCCCAAATTGGCCACTTTTTTCCCCTTCCTTTAAGGTCTCTTTCACATGGGAGGCTAAAAGCAGTGAATTCATCGCCTGTCATCGGGTCCCGTGCACCCTCTGAGTGCTTGCAAGTAGGAGAGGCAAGTTTTGGCATGTCAAGTGTTTTGCTGCCTGATAACACCATCAATGTCCAATGATGACACTCATAGTGGTAGAAATGCTGCCATTCACCTGCATAAAACTGAAATTAAGCCATAAAACTTGCAATTTCCTGTTTTTTGGTCATTTCCTGTGTCATGGCTGCATGGTCCACATGGGTCAACTAAGTAGCCAACAGCAAAAAATCATTTTCTTTCTTAGTCAATCCTGTAGGTATTCTGAATTATATTCAGGAAAGGTCCTCATTATCATACTACATGTGGTTTACATTTACAAACTGAAGCACTATGATATAAAGACAATGGGCTTGATTCACAAAGCGGTGCACTGCTAAGTGCTAACCCAGTTAGAGACTTTAGGCGTGATAACCATTGCACCACGCTGGTGAAAAGACAGTTTAGGTGTGATAAGTTTAGGCGTAATAAGCTTAGACAAGTATAGTCCCGCGCACAAAGCAGCGCCATTAAACTCTATGCGAAGTGTACCAGACTTTGCTAGCGCAAAACCTTTGATCAGCTGTGCACTGCGGTGCTGATGCAGTTGGTGCTTAAACTTATCACGCCTAAACTTATCACACCTAAACTTATCATGCCTAAACTTATCACACCTAAACTTATCACACCTAAACTTATCACGCCTAAACTTATCACGCCTAAACTTATTACTTATCACACCAGGGGCTCGATTCACAAAGCGGTGCAAAGTGTTAGCACCATGGTGAAAAGGCCCTTATCACGCCTAAAGTCACTTTAGGCATGATAAGAAGAAACTCGCGCGAAGTTGCCGCGCGTACGCGCGTACGCGCGTACGCGCGTAAGTGCGCGCGCAACACCCGACGCTTCGCGTGAAGCTCCCATTAAGCCCTATGGGACTTTGCGCGCGCTCTCGGCCCTATGGTAACTTCGCGCGAAGAGCAGGAATAATCGGTGATAACTCAGTGGTGAAAAGGTCATCACGCCTAAAGTCTTTTAGGCGTGATAACTGGGTTAGCACCGCTTTGTGAATCGAGCCCCTAGGGCTCGATTCACAAAGCGGTGCTAACCCAGTTAGAGACTTTAGGCATGATAACCATTGCACCACTCTGGTGAAAAGCCAGTTTAGGGGCCTGATTCACAAAGCGGTGCTAACAGTTAGCACCCTGGTGAAAAGCCCTTTATCATGCCTAAACTCAGTTTAGGCATGATAAGTTTAGGTGTGATAAGTTTAGGTGTGATAAGTTTAGGCATGATAAGTTTAGGTGTGATAAGTTTAGGTGTGATAAGTTTAAGCGCCAACTGCGTTAGCACCGCAGTGCACAGCTGATCAAAAGTTTTACGCTAGCAAAGACTGGTGCACTTCGCATTGAGTTTAATGGCGCTGCTTTGCATGCGGGACTTTGCACGCTATCTACACTTATCTAAACTTAGCATGCCTAAACTTATCACACCTAAACTTATCACACCTAAACTTATCACGCCTAAACTGGCTTTTCACCAGCGTGGTGCAATGGTTATCACGCCTAAAGTCTCTAACTGGGTTAGCACCGCATGGGGCTCGATTCACCAAGCGGTGCAAAGTGTTAGCACCGTGGTGAAAAGGCCCTTATCACGCCTAAAGTCACTTTAGGCATGATAAGAAAAAACTCGCGCGAAGTTGCCGCGCGTACGCGCGTAAGTGCGCGCGCAACACCCGACGCTTCGCGCGAAGCTCCCATTAAGCCCTATGGTACGGTAACTTCGCGCGAAGAGCAGGAAAAATCGGTGATAACTCAGTGGTGAAAAGGTCATCACGCCTAAAGTCTTTTAGGCGTGATAACTGGGTTATCACCGCTTTGTGAATCGAGGCCGATAAGTTTAGGGGCTCGATTCACCAAGCGGTGCAAAGTGTTAGCACCGTGGTGAAAAGGCCCTTATCACGCCTAAAGTCACTTTAGGCATGATAAGTAGAAACTCGCGCGAAGTTGCCGCGCGCAAAGTTTTGCGCGCGCAACCGCGCGCGTGCGCGCGCAGCGTCCCCGCTTCGCGCGAAGCTCCCATTAAGCCCTATGGGACTTTGCGCGCGCTGAACGCGCGTACGCGCGGTAACTTCGCGCGAAGAGCAGGAAAAAGCGGTGATAACTCAGTGGTGAAAAGGTCATCACGCCTAAAGTCTTTTAGGCGTGATAACTGGGTTATCACCGCTTTGTGAATCGAGCCCTAGGGGCTCGATTCACCAAGCGGTGCAAAGTGTTAGCACCGTGGTGAAAAGGCCCTCTTCACGCCTAAAGTCACTTTAGGCATGATAAGAAGGGCTTCGCGCGAAGTTTCCGCGCGTAAAGTTTTGCGCGCGCTCCCGCGTGCGTGCGCGCGAAGCGCCCCGCACTTCGCGCGATGCGCCCATTAAACCCTATGGGACTTTGCGCGCGCGCCTGTGCGGGTGCGCGCGCAAAACTTTGCGCGCGATAACTTCGCGCGAAGTGCAGGCAAAAACGGTGCTAACTCAGTGGTGAAGAGGTCATCACGCCTAAAGTCCTTTAGGCGTGATAACTGGGTTAGCACCGCTTGGTGAATCGAGCCCTAGGTGTGATAAGTTTAGGCATGATAAGTTTAGGTGTGATAAGTTTAGGCATGCTAAGTTTAAGCGCCAACTGCGTTAGCACCGCAGTGCACAGCTGATCAAAAGTTTTACGCTAGCAAAGACTGGTGCACTTTGTATAAAGTTTAATGGCGCTGCTTTGCGTGCGGGACTTTGCAAGCGATCTAAACTTATCTAAACTTAGCATGCCTAAACTTATCACACCTAAACTTATCACACCTAAACTTATCACGCCTAAACTGGCTTTTCACCAGCATGGTGCAATGGTTATCATGCCTAAAGTCTTTTAGGCATGCTAACTGGGTTAGCACCGCTTTGTGAATCGAGCCCCTCATGCCTAAACTGAGTTTAGGCATGATAAAGGGCTTTTCACCAGGGTGCTAACTGTTAGCACCGCTTTGTGAATCAGGCCCCTAAACTTATCACACCTAAACTTATCACGCCTAAACTTATCATGCCTAAACTTATCACACCTAAACTTATCACACCTAAACTTATCACGCCTAAACTTATCATGCCTAAACTGAGTTTAGGTGTGATAAAGGGCTTTTCACCAGCGTGCTAACTGTTAGCACCCCTTTGTGAATAAAGCCCATTCTATGAAATAAAGCAATCATGTCAGGAAAAAAAGATGATTTTACAGACAGGCCATGTCCATTTATTTTTATATTTTCTTTAATAATGATCACTGCTTATTATCCTAAGCTGTTAGCAGAAGTAATTTATCTACATCTAGGGCTGTCACGGGCTTCCTGTTTTCGGCTTCCTGCTCGCCTCCCCACCCCCTCTCCATCTTGATGAATTTTCCATCTTTGTTTTAGGTCAGCCGTTATGAAATATGACAATATTGCTAATGCAAGTCAAAGTCAGAGAGATCCTGTATAGCGTGTAATACGAGGCCATTACTCACAGAGAGCTTTCATCGTAAAATAGAGGTATCTTTAGGACATTGAACTCTACGGTGGTAGAGCTGGCAAAAAAATCAAAACAGCATTTAGGCCCTTTATTCTACAATCCATAGAAATAGGAAGTGCTAATCTGCAGGATCAGAATAAGTGGTCCTGAAGATACCTAAAAAAACAACTTACCTGGGGCTTCTTCCAGCCCCCTGCAGCCGTCCTGTGCCCATGCATACCTGGAACGATCCTCTGGTCCCCCGATATGTCTCACTTTCTCTTTTGCCGGTAGCCATTCAGTGCGCCTGTGGCTGTGCGGCTCTGGCTGTGCAATTCCTCCTTCACCCTCCCCCCGCCAGGAGCGTATGTCTCATACTGTGCCAGTAACAGAAGGGTGAACGAGGATGTGCGTGGCCAGGGCTGTGCAATTCCTCCTTCACCCTCCCCCGCCAGGAGCGTATGTCTCATATTGCGCCTGCGCAGGACGCTCCCAGTAACAGAAGGGTGAACGAGGATGTGTGCGGCCAGGGCTGTGCAATTCCTCCTTCACCCTCCCCCGCCAGGAGCATATGTCTCATACTGTGCCTGTGCAGGACGCTCCCAGTAACGGAAGCACAAACGAGGGTGTGCGCGGCCAGGGCTGTGCAGGTGCAGTGGAGGTTGATACATGCCCCTACAATCGACAAACAGTGCCACACACCTCAACAGAACAACAAGGATTCCCATTAGCCAATATTGGAAAAGAGAGGGCAATTTAAAGGGGACCTGAGGTGAGAGGGATATGGAGGCTGCCATATTTATTTCCTTTTAAACAATGCAGATTGCCTGGCTGTCCTACTGATCCTCTGCCTCTAATACCACTTAACGACCGCCTAACGCCAATAGGCGGGCGGCAGGTCGTTAGCGGTTTTCCAGGCTAAATGTAAACACACGGGGAAGAAATCCCCTGTGTTTACATCATACGGCGCTGCTGCTGAAGCCTATCAGAGGCGGCGCAGGATGGAACTCCGTTCTGTGCCAGTGTTGCCAACTCATCCCTTTAATTACTGACACATATGAATTATACAGGTTTTGTGGCTAGGTAGATGCAGTTAAGGCACTGATTATGTGCAAATAGCCCCAGAACCTGTATAACTTAGATGTGTCAGTAATTAAAGGGATGAGTTGGCAACACTGTCCTGTGCTGCCCATAACAAGAGGGAAAGGGAGGTAAGGAGAGGGAGGGCAGAAAACGCTGCGGAGAGGGACTTTGAGGGGCCCCCTCCCCCCGCCCTACCACAATAGCCGGCGGAGAACAGACCCCCCCCTGTAGGACATCCCCCTAGTGAGGAAAAAAGGGGGGGAGTCTGGTCACCCGGGCTCAAACATGATCTGTGCTGTGGGCTGGAGAGCCCACTCAGCACAGATCTCTGAAAGTGAGCCTGGTCCGTTAAGCTGTAGACCCTGAACAAGCATGCAGATCAGATGTCTATGACAAATCTGACAAGATTAGCTGCATGCTTGTTTCAGGTGTGCGATTTATACCACACTGACCAGAAAGATCAGCAGGATAGCCAGGCAGCTGGTATTGTTTAAAAGAAAGTAAATAGCCCCCATAGGTCTCTCACCTTGGATTCCTTTTAAAGATGGGGCTTACTATACTTAGTATAACAAGCCCGACACAGTACCACCAGCCGCTTAACCGCACTACCACCCCCTGCTGTATGCTGCATTTACTTAGCACATAGGGCAGGGCACCCACAGCACCCTTCCCTGTCACACCCCTTCTACCCCTGCACTGCCGCACATTAACCTCTGCTCAGTGGGGGCTAAACCCATGGACCATATATGGTTTTACAGCTCAAAATGGCTATACAAGTCTGCATGGGGAACAAGGGGTTAAGGAGAGGCCTAAAGGTGGCCACACACAATACAATTTTTTTTTATATCTGTTCAATTTAAGAATCACAATCAATTTTTCTGACTGATTGAAACATTTCAAAAATATGACCAATGTAACACACACCTATGTTAATTTTTTCCCCAATTATGATAAAAATGGCTGGAATCTCTGAGAAAATTGCTAGGGTGTGTATATTAATAAATTGACAATCTAACACACACCATACAATCTTTAGAGAAATTGAAGAAAAATATCTGACATCCCGGATCGATAAAAATAAAAAAAAATAAAAAAACTGGAAATTCATCCGATTTTTCAGCCGAATGAAAAAAAAGCTTTCGTTTTTTTCAGGAGATCCGATTGTTTTTATCAAATTGCCGTAAAATCAGATCATTTTATTGTATCGTGTGTGGTCACCTTTGGAGGGGGGACCACTTTTTATTATTTTTTTTAAATGTAACTTTTTACAGTCCAAATATAGCTACATTTGCTGAGCAGCGTTATACAACAATAATGTGGATGTGCACCAATCCCGGGCGTACAACAATCACTTTTTCATATTTCTACTTTAACATTGATTTTATCAAAAACTACAAGATCTTTTTGAAAGAATGTTCCCCTTGTTTCTACTCTTCTCCTTACCATACCCTGCAATATTTGGTGATTCTAGCATGTATGCGGGCTTTCGGCAGCTTATGACTTTAATATTACATGATGTGAATGCAATTTCTAGGGAATGATTGTTAACATAAATGCGAACCGAGAACAATCCTTTGTTCGCCATGGACAAGTTTTCCCATCACCAGTGGGCACCGGGCAGCTGAAGATTGCTAAGGAGGAGATCGAGATCTATGAACTGGAATTTTTATTACTTTCCAATTTTTTTAAACTACCATTTTTTTTTTACTTTTTTTTTGTACATAAATACATTTTTTGGAAATAATGATCTATTTAATGCATCCAAATTATTCAAGACTTTACCTGCGATGAGACGATGAAAGAAAAATGACAATTTCAATGTACAGAAGTGAAGCATCATTAGATAAATGAACTGATGCATTATCTGCGCATCCAGCTAGCGCTCCTTTCAAACACAATAACATAAAACACAATAACAAACTTGTGGAATAAAACTTCTGCAAATGTCCCTTGCGCTCCCTGTGCTGCAACCATCTCTGCAAATTACCAGCGTAAAACCTTATGCGCCTCGTTCTGCTGAAAACCACCATTGGCAGAGTGAAGAAAAAAAAACAAATAAATAAAAGTCTGGCAAGCCACATAAATTTCTAGCAGGCCTGCAGCCCAATTGGATTTCTCTTTTTATTTTCTGAGAAGCAGAATTGGTCAAAACTGCACCATCAAACCAATTCAGCTTAAAGTGAACCTACAGACTAAAAATGTACTCAGCAGCACTGAAAAGGCTTGATGTTTCTTTAACAGTTTCACAGCATTAGAACTTTTTGTTTTTTTTTATTAAAACTAATTTTTAGCTGCACAGAAGAAAACTGCCCGGGCATTTTTCCCCTAATGCTGTGCAAAGCATGATGGGATTTCTGATATTGTTGTTCTCGTTCTGCTGTTTTGGTGCATTTTTTTTTTTTGAATGTGAGATTTGAAGCCTAGCGTGTGCAGCTGGGAGGGGTAATCAGGACACAGGACAAATGGAACTGTGTCTCATGCTCCCTGTCCCCTCCTTTCAACCAAAAAGATGGCTGCCCCCATGAACAAGATGGCTGCCCCCATGAAATCACAAACATTTGCCTGTTCTTTTAAAACAGGGTGGCTAAAAGATTATATTACCTATCTATTTTAATTAACATAGCTAATGTAACTGAATAACAGTGTGTTTGTTTAGGCTGGAGTCCCCCTTTAAAGAGGCCCTTTCACTAGAGCAAAACACTTTTTATTTAAAGTTGGCAGCCTTTGACAGCCTTTTTTAATGAATATCTTGACATTGATCCTTCTCCACCATGCCACTGCCCAGGACACATTTTGTACAACTTTTTCAAATTGGGGCTGCAGAGATGCCCTGAAGATTTTAACCACTTGAGGACCCACCCTTTACCCCCCCCTTAAGGACCAGCGCTGTTTGTTGGGATCTGTGCTGGGTGGGCTCTGCAGCCCCCAGCACAGATCAGCTGGCACGCAGAGCGATCAGATCGCCCCCCTTTTTTCCCCACTATGGGGATGATGTGCTGGGGGGGTCTGATCGCTCCTGCTGGTGGCATGTTGCGGGGGGGGCACCTCAAAGCCCCCCTCCGCGGCGACATTCCCCCCCCTCCCTCTCCTACCTCTCCCTCCCGGTGATCCGGGCTGCACAGGACGCTATCCGTCCTGTGCAGCCAGTGACAGGACGTCCCCTGTCACATGGCGGCGATCCCCGGCCGCTGATTGGCCGGGGATCGCCGATCTGCCTTACGGCGCTGCTGCGCAGCAGCGCCGTACAATGTAAACAAAGCGGATTATTTCCGCTTGTGTTTACATTTAGCCTGCGAGCCGCCATCGGCGGCCCGCAGGCTATTCACGGAGCCCCCCGCCGTGATTTGACAGGAAGCAGCCGCTCGCGCGAGCGGCTGCTTCCTGATTAATCAGCTTGCAGCTGGCGTCCTGCAGCTGCCACTTTGCCGATGCACGGTATAAGCGTGCGGTCGGCAAGTGGTTAAAAGTTCACCTGTCCATTAAAGTCAATGGAGCTGGCTGGGATTAATCGTACCGCAAACTTCTGTGGTAAAATTTGCAAACGTGTTCGCCAATGCAAATCATGACGTTTGACTATCACCACTTATGAATAACGTTGGTATTTAGTTTGTCACTACGCCGCTCGAATGGTATGAGCGCTCCCAACGTTTCTGCTATTACAGGGAGTTCAGGAATGCATTCTCTTTTTTCCCTGAATGTCCAGAATTTGTTTTTCCGGTTTCCGGCATCCACTAATGTCTCTTCACAAAACAAACCAGGCGAGCCGAAGTTACTCACGTGCATCGCTTGCTGCTTTACAAGCTAAACTTTACTTCTTGTAGCCTTTCACATGACTAAAATCCTTTTCTGTTGAGAGTCTGTATTATATTGATCATAAACATGTTTCCTAAGCTTGGTGGAGTAAAAGGATGCTTTTATTCCTAAGTAGCACAAGCAGAAAGAACATGGTCATGACTCATCGCGGTCTCAGAATCTTCAGTTTATCATCAAATTCCACCTCATCTCTCTCATCTAGCTGCGCACCGGCAATCTCTGCACTGGGGCTACGAGGAAGGGAATACTATGTGGATTTTTTAGAAGGAAAAAAAAAAAGGCAAATGAAGGCATGAAGTTTACTCATTTCATTTCATCTCTACACTCATCAGTCTTTCATAATTGCCAGAACGCTTTTCAAAAGCTACCAGAGCTTAAAAAACTTCTGAATTGGCCCTTAACACTTTTCCAGCCAGCAGACAAAACAAGTAGCAGGTATATCACCATTGTTTCCCTGGCTATAGAGAATTGCTGCAAAGGATGAGGTGGTCACGTGGCCATGGGCTACAGAGGCTGGGGGGATATTTGAGCTGCTGCACAAGGATCATTGCCTCCTAATAGAATATGACATTTGCACATGGAGTAGGTGAACAAAGCAAAGGGACTGCTACACAAGGTGCTATACGTGAAAAGGGGGTCTGTATATTCATGAACATGAGGGGGGGGGGGGGGGGGGGGCTACATACAATCTGGGATGATGGTGCATGTGGACAGACACATGTGGGCTTGATTCACTAAACCGTGATAACTAAAATATCACACCTTATGAAAGATCACATCTTATGAAAAGATATCACACCTTATCAAAGATATCACACCTTATGAAAATATATCACACCTTATCAAAGATATCACACCTTATGAAAAGATATCACACCTTATCAAAGATATCACACCTTACCAAAGATATCACACCTTATCAAAGATATCACACCTTATGAAAAGATATCACACCTTACCAAAGATATCACACCTTACCAAAGATATCACACCTTATCAAAGATATCAAACCTTATGAAAGATATCACACCTTATCAAAGATATCACACCTTATGAAAAGATATCACACCTTATCAAAGATATCACACCTTATGAAAAGATATCACACCTTATCAAAGATATCACACCTTCTGAAAAGATATCACACCTTATCAAAGATAACAAGCCTTATTAGAGTAGCATAGCGAGCCTACTAACTCATGCCTGCTAATTGGCAATGGCACTCGTCCTGCCCTGAGCCCCTGCAGGTTCTTATTGCCCGTTATGCTACTCTGATAAGGCATGTTAACTTTGATAAGGTGTGATATCTTTTCATAAGATGTGATATTTTATCACGGTTTAGTGAACCAAGCCCATGGAACGCTAAAGGTGGCCACACATGATACAATAAAATAGTAGTCGGAGTCTCTTTAATAAAGGTTTCATCCAGGTTACAGTATTCAAGCTTCCCTCAGTAATAGAAGTCAGAGTCATAAGGAGGATCCCGACCTCAAACTATTAATCCTGTTACTTCTGTGATAGAATAAGGAAAATGCTGACTGAAAATGAGTTGCAAGGAAACACCCAGCGACGGTTTTGGGCGCAGATAACAATCAGAACCGAGGAAGTTATTTGAAGCGTTATTTTTGGCTGGAGAATGATTCCGTACACCAGAAAACAAAGAAGGATTGCGCATTGTTTTATGCATCCGCTGCACATTGCCCACAGCAGCAAGAAATTCATTATTTTCCATTGCTCTGGGAGAAGCAAAACTGGCTACTTCTGCACGTTTCCTACAATGACACCGTGACATGTTATTAGCTCAGAGGAAAGAAAGAAACTAGCTGCTGCTCTGTAATATAGAAGCTGCCAAGAACCCGGAATATACCTTCCAGCACTACAGATCCTCTGTCTGTAATGTAAATATAAAAAAGTGGTATATGTGGCTAGATGCAGACCTATCGCCCCGCATATCATATCTATTATATAATATGAATAAAGGAGGGTTAAGCTGGTACTCTGCCTGTGTAAGGCATACCAGGGGAAATGCATGCTAATCACCTTAAATAAATTAAAAAGCATGTACCTTTGACATACATTTTTGGGAAGGTTAGTTCGGAGTTAGGACAGGGTTAGTGGTTAGGGAAAATTCTGTTACATTAGAAAAGTAATACTGTACAGCAAATCGTTACTAATTACCACGGCCCCCTTCGGAAATATAGGAAAAGTAAAACTCTGAATACAAAAATATTACATTATATCACCATATGATATTAATGCGTGTTGTATATTTTGAATGCTTTGATGTCTTGACATTTTAATGCTAAACTATAATTCTGGAAGCAGGAAAAAAGGGCGCCAGATGAGGGTGGATGAAAAAAGGGCGCCGCCATAGACTCTAATGCAGTTATCAATAAAATGATGAAAAAAGCAGAAAAAGGGCACCACAATAAATATTGTTAACAACATTAGAACATTAAAGATTTTGAAGTATGTTATCGTTTTAGAAGCTATTTTGTTTCTATGTACATATTTTACATTATCAAAGATATTATCATTTCTATGTGTAAAAGGCTGTTGCAGAGGGAGTGGTTAGGGTTAGGCTCCAACAGGGGGGGTGGTTAGTGTTAGGCCCCAACATGGGGGGTGGTTATGGTTAGGCTCCAACAGGGGGGGTGGTTAGGGTTAGGCCCCAACATGGGGGGTGGTTAGGGTTAGGCTCCAACAGGGGGGGTGGTTAGGGTTAGGCCCCAACATGGGGGTGGTTAGGGTTAGGCTCCAACAGGGGGGGTGGTTAGGGTTAGGCTCCAACAGGGGGGGTGGTTAGGGTTAGGCAACACCAGAGGGAGTGGTCAGGGTTAGGCACCAGAGGAGTGGGGGGTGGGGCTAGGCACCACTGGGGGTGGTGGTTTGGGTTAGGCACTATTGGAGGTATGGTTAGGCACCACTGGGGGGGGTGGTGGTTAGGGTTAGGCACCACCAGGGTAGGGTTCTGTATGAAAGTAGGGTTGGGTTAAGCTGTATTGTGGAATTACGTTACAATTTTTAACATTAATATATTTTCGTTATCAACTCCCGTCTGTTTTAAAACCGTATTTATTGTTAACCAATTTCGCTAACAATGTTTATCATTATTTCGTTATCCACCCGTGCCATTTCGTTATCCAGCTGGGCCCTTTTTTCCTGCCGCCCTACATTCATTACATTTGTTGCATTTGTTATGCTGGCTATATGCTACATGCTGGCTTTCATTATTGGCAGTTAACTTTTTCCTGGGATGATACACAGTTCATCATCAATAACTGTATCTTCTACAAATATAGAACATGTTAATGCATTGTGCAAATATTCAGTTTTAATTATAATGCATGTATTATTTTTTTTTTCAAAATACCAATAAAAAGTATACCGGTATATTGGGGGAAAAAAAAGGAAAAAAAGAAAATACCGTACTTTTAGATTGGAATATAGGTAAGGATAAAGATGGCTACATGCAAAACAATAAAAAGATTAGGGTTAGGGTTGGGGGCGGTGCCAGGTAGGACACTTCCTGGTCCTGCCTAGCGCTGCCATCAGACTTCTGTCGCCTGAGGAAGACGCCTCACCTGGCGTCATAGGTGGGCCGGGCCTGGCTAAGAGTTCTGTTGCATTCCTGTGTTTACAGGAAATACAACACATTTCCCAATGAGAACCTAATTATCAGCATGTAATCTACTTGCAAATAACCACCTTAAGGTTCAAAAGGAACATTTGAGAAACACAGTACAAGCGCGTGAAGTAGTGCTCTACGCTATATTAAAGAAAACAAAAAAACTCCAGCATGCCTGCTGCTTGCCTGCCCAAGCTTAGCACAATCCTTCCTAGCAAACCCTTTCCTTCTGAAGCTTCAGTACTTAGTGATGGCTCGTTCATACTGAAGGCATTTTTGCCCTTTTTTCAAGCGCAGACGATTTTCAAAATTGCACTAAAAACGCGTATGCAATGCTTCCCTATGAGGCCTCGTTCACATCAGAAAACACATTTTTGTGTGCAGTTTTTTTTGTTTCATGCTACAGGCTTAACCTCTTGCCGACCACGTCATGCCGACGGGCGTGGCTGCGGCGGCAGCCCCAGAGCTGCCTAACGCCAATTGGCGTAATGTCCTGGGGCTCTGTTTTGCAGGAGATTGCGTGCAGGTTGCGTGCGCATCTCCTGCTTGGGGGGCGGAGCTTCGCCCCGCCTTCAGTCTCCGAGAGGCTATTGCCGCTCGGGAGACTGTTAAGACGGTGTGATCGCCGTCTATTTACACTGGCAGCACTGCGATCAGCAGCAGCGCTGCACTGGAGACAGCCGTGTGACGCGGCTGTCCCCCTGGGGGACAAGAGAGCGATCGGTTGTCATAGGCAGAAGCCTATGACAGCCGATCGCCGTAATTGGCTGGTTGTGGGGAGGGAGGGAGGGAGAGAAGGGGTTTAAAGTAACAGGCTTTTAAAAAAAAAATTCAAACGAAAATATTTATTATAAAAAAATAAACATGGGGGGAGCGATCAGACCCCACCAATAGAGAGCTCTGTTGGTGGGGAGAAAAGGGAGGGGGGGGTCACTTGTGTGCTGTGTTGTGCGGCCCTGAAGCTTGGCCTTAAAGCTGCAGTGGACAATTTTACAAAAAATTGCCTTGTCACAAGGGGGGTTTAGCCCTGCAGTCCTCAAGAGGTTAATTGAGTAAAGCGTGATAACTGCTATCACAGCAGTTATCACGCAAACTGGCACTCGCAAACGTTTTCACGTGAAAGGCATCACTTCACGTGATGGGCTTGATTCACTAAACCATGATAGGATTTTGCCCACGATTGTGCGAGAAAATTCACGACTGCGCGCAAAAAATCACAGTTGCGCGTGAAAATTTTCAATCGCGTAAAGACGCTAGTGCGGCCGTGATATGAGTTATCACGGTTTAGTGAATCAAGCCTGTTATCAAAGTTAACACGCCTTATAAGAGTAGCATAGCGAGTGCTACAAACTTATGCCTGCTAATTGGCAATGGCACATGTCCTGCCCTGAGCCCCTGTGGGTTCGCAGCGCTCGCTATGCTACTCTGATAAGGTGTGTTAACTTTGAGAACGTGTGATAACTTTGATAAGGTGTGACATTTGTCTTATCACGGTTTAGTGAATCAAGCCCGATAAATGAACGTTTGCGCATCATCACGTGCCCGTTTCACGTGAAGAGTGCATGTGATCGCACGATAACCTTGTTTATCACGTGAACTAATGCTGTTCACGTGTAAACTTTTGCGAGCGGCAGAGCGTTTGATAACTGCTGTGATAGCCATTATCACGCTTTAGTGAATCAAGCCCGATAAATGAACGTTTGCGCACGATCACGTGCCCGTTTCACGTGAAGAGTGCACGTGATCGCACGATAACCTTGTTTATCACGTGAACTAATACTGTTCACGTGTAAACTTTTGCGAGCGGCAGAGCGTTTGATAACTGCTGTGATAGCCATTATCACGCTTTAGTGAATCCAGCCTCACATGTGGTAGGAGTAAGTGGACCATCTCTTCTTATGAGGGGTACTTCTCGCCTCAGCCATGGACTCTCTGCTAGGCCGCAACTCCTCCCTTTCCTCTTAGTCACCGGGCCTTCTCTTCCACCTAACTTGTCCTGCCTTTTTCACACTCAGGCCCAGTGCATACCAAAAACCGCTAGAAGATCCGAAAAACGCTAGAGGTGTTTGAAGCAGATTTCAGAGCGATTCTAGGCATGATTAGAGAGGTTTTCTAAACATGCCTAGCGGTTTTTGGAGCGTTTTTGTGCAGCAGATTTCATATATTGTTACAGTAAAGCTGTTACTGAACAGCTTCTGTAACCAACGCCTGGAAAACCGCTCTGATCTGGCATTTTGCAGAGCAGTTTTCCACTTTCCTATACTTTTTACATTGAGGCAGAAACGCCTCAGAAATCTAAAAAATGCTGCAGCCCCAGGAAGTTTGTGTTTGTGGAAAAAACAAACTGCTCTGGTGTGCACCAGCCCACTGAAATACATTAGCCAAGCAGTTTTCTATCCCCAAGCGTTTTTAAAAACGCTGCAGAACCGCTCTGGTGTGCACCAGCCCTGAGCTCTACTCTCCACCCACAAACTATAAACCCCTGCCTACCCACAGCTCAGCTAGCCCTATCATGAGGGCCCCCTCCTCAGCTCGCTCCCCTCACCAGTATGGGCCTGACTGCTGTTGAATCAAGAGCTCAAGATTAGGCGTGGCCCAGACACTAGGCTGCTGTCCAGTATTCTGAAGGGTAGGGTGGCACATACACAGCAGATGACAAGTCCAAGTCCTCTTAGCATGGGGCTGACTCTTCAGACCTTTATGTATTTCCTGTTAAATGTAACGCAGCTTTCTTCTCAGTAAATGCCCCCGTGGATCTGTGAATCACTACATGGAAAATGCAAATGCATTTGCTGAAAACCTGTTAATGGACTGCAGTGTGATAGTCATTATCAGATGCTAAGCATGAAGCTCCTTCCACAAATGCAATTATCATAGTTTAAAGTCATGTCAGCCATTAGCAGCCCGGGCCGTTTCCTCGGTGATCACGCATCTATCTGAATTGGCTTTTTAGGCTCATCCATCCCATCCTGTGTTTGTTGTTCTCTACTTCAGAATAAATATTAGAATAAAAAAGTCACAAATCCACATCAAATTTATGAGTGTACAGCACAGTGGTCAACACTCTTAGCTCTTAGCACTAAAGTCTTAGTCCCCACCAATACACTGCCTGCATGGAGGTTGCATGTTCTCTGTCTGGGCGGGTTTCCTCCCAAGAACATATTGGTAAATAAATTAGCTTCCTTCAAAGCTGGCTGTAATCCATGTTAAAGTGGATCCGAGATAAACTTTTACTCATTGCATAATTGCGTTCCTTTCATATTGTTTATAGGGCATTCCTCAAGCCAAATACTTTTTTTGTTTTTGTTTTAATACTCTAATTCCCTATAAACTAAACAAGCCACGCCCACAGCTTACCAGAGAGCCTTGGCACTCTCAGCCTTAGTAGCAAGGGCTTATGGGAGCTCATTCTGGGCAGGAGAAGGATGAGGTTACTAGCCAGAGATTTCAGAGGCATAGGGAAGGAGGGAGAAGGAGAGGGGACTGAATTTACACACAGGCAAGCTGATAGCATCTCCAGCCCTCAGCCTGTGACAATGTGACAAACAGAACATGGCTGCCCTTATTGTATCACCAGAACAAATAATCATAAACTGCTGAAGCTGTTTGCAGCTAGGTATGCTGTATAAACTGTCTAAATTTTAGATAAGATATATAGACAAGTTACTTGTTATAGTTAGTTTTTCATCACGGATCCGCTTTAAGGATATTGGACTAACATGAGGACATTAGATTGTGAGCTCCTTTGAGTTACTGCTAGTGACATGTATAGTCAACTCTACCCTGGATGTGTACATACGTAACAGTAATGTTCTTGTACTGCACTGAAATATTGTTCCCCCATGGCTCATGAGTGATGTGGGATGGGCCATCCCAGCTGCAATGATGTCATCATCACATGACCAGATGTATTTCTATAATGTGATGCATGTTGCATACAGAGGCTTGTAAACAAACAAGCATGAACTGAAGTGAGGGCAGAGATGGGGACGGGAATTAGATATAAGACCGTGTCATGAACCCTAACTATTAACCCTTGAGAAAATCACAAGGAACGAAACTGGTCGGTGGTCATGAGCTGGAGGGAGAAGTGAAAGAGGAGGAGGTGGTTCATACTGAGTGATCATTCAAAGGCAGTTTCTCCTAATACCTCATCCCTAAGGCCCCGTTCACATCTAAAAGTGCAAAACGGAAACGTTTAGAGCTGATTAGTGCAGTGATCATCACTGGGCACTTCCGCGATTTCAGAGTGATCGCGGTCAGCGCTTTATAAGCACTCTACTGCGATTGCTTCAGAATCGCCCAGAAAATGCTGCTGGTAATACATTTGCGATTGGCGCTAATCACAAAACGCCCACTATCAGTGCCAATCGCGGCAGTGAGAACACTGCCACTAAGTAACATAGCACTATCGTTATAGAAAGTGCTAGCACTTTAGCAATTAGTGGGAATTGCCCGCTAATTGCTTAAAGAGAACCCGAGGCGGGGTTCTGGGAATAAAATCCCCATACAGAGGCTGGGTCTGTCTATAGAGTCCAGCCTATGTTGCTATATAGATCGCCCCTAAGCCCCACTGCGCTCTGCAATACCCCATAACTCACAGCCGTGCTGTGCGGGCTGTGTTTACCTCGCTCCTGTCACTCTCGTCGCTCCCCCTGCCTCGTGCAGAGCTCCGGTCTCCGCCCCCGTCCCTCCCCTCCAATCAGCGGGCAGGAAAGGGACGTGGGCAGGGACCAGAGCGATGCAGGAGGCGGGGGAGTGGCGAGACTGACAGGAGAGAGGAAAACACAGTGCACTCTGACAAGCTGCGTGTCAGCAGCGCGGCTGTGTTTTAGGGGGATATTGCAGAGCGCAGGGGGCTTAGGGGCCCAGCCTCTGTATGGGGATTTTATTCCCAGAACCCCGCCTCGGGTTCTCTTTAAGTGTGAATGAGCTCTGACTGTTCTCTTCTGGGATGCCTGCAACAGACATGCATAGATATTGTTTAAGTTTGCATTGATTATTTTAAAGATAAATAAATTGAGGAAGGATGGTAGCATAGTGGATAGCACTTGGGCAGCACGGTGGCGTACTGGTTGCCTTGCAGTGCTGGGTCCCTGGTCTGGATCCTAGCCAGGTTCTATCTGCACAGAGTTTGAATGTTCTCCCCCTTGTCTGTGTGGGTTTCCTCTGGGCACTCTGGTTTCCTCCCCATCCCAAAAACACACAGATAAGTTAATTGGCTCCCCCTTAAATTGGCCCTTGACTACGAGAGAAATATGACTATGGTAGGGATTAGATCGTGAGCTCCTCTAAAGGACAGTTAAGACAAGACTATATACTCTGTACAGTGCTGCGGAACATGTTGGCACTATATAGATTGTAAGCTCGCAAGGGCAGGGTCCTTCTCTTATTGTTTCTTATTTGGTTGTAACTCACCATGTGCACATGTACCACCCTTTAGAGATACAGTATTTCAAACTACACCTTAACTATGTATTTGTACTTGTACCATTGAATGTCATGAATGCAAAGTGTCTTAAGCTTCTCATGTACATACTGTATGTTCCCCAATATTTGTTTTATACTGTGTACAGCGCTAGGGAATATGTTGGCCAGGCACTGGATAAAACACACGTGCGACTGACCATTTTTTATGGCCATAGAATTTGGTGAATGTTTTTAATTGAATGAGAGGAAGACACAATAGGAAAATTTGTAGCAACAGTTTATTTGAACCTTGTTTATGGACTATCTCTTTATCAATAGACCCTCAGGCCTTCGGGCGTACAATAATTGTAAGGTGTCCATATATGGCCTGACTGTACACTTCATCAAATGATGAGTATTTGTTCATTTAGACACAGATATATGGGCCGGGGTGGGGGACATTACAAGTGCTTGCAGTTCCTGGAAGTGTTTCACACAGAGATTTCTAAGGTGGCATCTTTTTACCACTTTTTAATTAAACGTCAGGCACATTTCTGAAAGCTGAATAGAATCTGGGATAACATAAAAAGGCTTTTATCACTGTGCCTGCGCGCTGCTGATAATTATTCAGTGCGTCCATGTTGATAGAGACAGAAGAAACATATTTATATCATTAGTAAATTGCACACCCTATTACTCTTTGACTTCTGACAGTTTCATCCCTGTAATATTATTTTTATTATTTTACTTTCTCAGTTATCTCAGGTACACACTGAAAATGATGAGTACCTGTGATATCCAAAACTTCCTGAAATATTCTAATTGCACTTGTTAAAGAGAAAATCAAAGCAAAGGTTTCCTTTCATCTCAGGTAGCGAGGGGAAGATGAGGAACGACCATTAGAGGCCTGAGAACTCTGCTCATCTGTCTGCAAGGCTGGACGGGATTCTCAGGAAATCATACATTTGATAAATGTGTTCTGAACTGTGATTGCGCCCTCCATGATTTAAATGCTGCTGGATATTATAATTTTGCTAGTCACACTGCACTCGTCTGGCAGTAAGGCGACTGGAAATGATTGATGCCCCTTCTGGGTGGAGGACTCCCATGATCCCTCAGGGTGACTGGTAGAGGTCAGCACCCTGGTCTCCAGGAGGACTATACACAAGCAATATAGGAATGTACCGAGCAATGATGCTGGGGTTAGGGTGGCCAATGCTGGATCCTGATGACAAATCTTAGCGTGTAATTATTTTAGTCACTGGTAGACAATGAGATGAGTAAAACTATCATAATAGGAGTAGGTGGGGGGTGGTTCGTGTTAGAATTAGGTGGGGGGTGATTAGTGTTAGGAATTGATGAGGAGTGGTTAGTGTTAGGAGTAGTTGGGGGTCTCTAGTGTTAGGAGTAGGTGGGGGAGTGGTTAGTGTGAGGTGAGCGTGGTTAGTGTTGGGAGTAGGTGGGGTAGACAGTGTTAGGAGGAGGTGGGGAGTGGTTAGTGTTAGGAGTAAGTGGGGTGAGGCTGGTGTTAGGAGTAGGTGGGGGAGTGGTTAGTGTGAGGTGGGCGTGGTTAGTGTTGGGAGTAGGTGGGGAGTGGTTAGTGTGAGGTGGGCGTGGTTAGTGTTGGGAGTAGGTGGGGTAGACAGTGTTAGGAGGAGGTGGGGAGTGGTTAGTGTTAGGAGTAGGTCGGGAGGAAGTTAGTGTTAGGAGTAAGTGGGGGAGTGGTTAGTGTGAGGTGGGCGTGGTTAGTGTTGGGAGTAGGTGGGGAGTGGTTAGTGTTAAGAGTAAGGGGGGTGAGGCTAGTGTTAGGAGTAGGTGGGAGGTGGTTAGGATAAGGCATAAATAGGGAATAGTTCAAGTGAGAATTAGAGTAAAGAGGGTGATGGTAGAATATCAGTATAATTACCAATATTCTAGTAGAATACCGGATTGTTCTATTATTGCTATTTTACGCCCCTTTTCCCTTGCACCTCTTTTGCTCATCTAACATTGCATAGCTCCCAACTTTCTCCGCTTCAGTCCCTTTTTGGCACCAATCTCTAAGTCCCTCTTTCTTGCTCATTTTCCTTCATTCAGGGCCGATATTTTACTCTGTGTAAATGTATACAATTATCCACTGAAAGCCTTTTTCAGAACATTACGTTAACTTTATTCGCAGCCTCTAAATGGGAATATTGCTTGTTTTAAAATGTTAATACGAAGGAGGAGTATTGACGATGAAAGTGGTTTTATTATTAGTGATATGTGTGACATGGTTGTGGCTTAATGAGTGGCAGGGGAGTGGCTTAAAGATGTCAATTTTCCTATCTTAAAAAGTTGGGTGGTAGTCATTGTTTTACTGATGTGCATTCTATGCGTCATGCGAGCTGACATTTGACATGTAAACTCTAAAAATGACACTTCCTGCATCAGAGACGCGTACATCAAAAAAAGGGCATCAGGAAAAAAGGGCGCGTGGTGTAAACTATAAGCAGTATTATCGTTTATAAAAATATCGTGTAGAATTTTGTTTACAAATAGTGTTTCTAAACTGAAACTTAGAATTACGTTTGTTAAAAAAACAGTATTATTTGTTTAAACATTATAATTATATATTGTTATGAATAATCTTGATTTATCGTTTATTATTATAATAAAATGTGAAAATATTGTTTATAACAATGATATTAATATAAGTACATTCATAATAACTGTTGATTAGTATTATTAAAATTGTACTAAAACTATACCTAACCCTACTCTCACATAGAACCCTCCTTGTACCTATCCCTAACCCCTAGACCCCCTGGTGGTGCCTAAACCTAAAACCCCCCTGGTGGTGCCTAAACCTAAGACCCCCTGGTGGTGCCTAAACCTAAGACCCCCCTGGTGGTGCCTAAACTTAAGACCCCCCTGGTGGTGTCTAAATCTAAGACCCCCCTGGTGGTTCCTAAAACTAACCACCCCAAATCCCTCCCTGTGCCTATCCCTAACCCCTAGACCCCCTGGTGGTGCCTAAACCTAAGACCCCCCCTGGTGGTGCCTAAACCTAAGACCCCCCTGGTGGTGCCTAAACCTAAGACCCCCTGGGGGTGCCTAAACCTAAGACCTCCCTGGGGGTGCCTAAACCTAAGACCCCCCTGGGGGTGCCTAAACCTAAGACCCCCCTGGGGGTGCCTAAACCTAAGACCCCCCTGGTGGTGCCTAAAACTAACCACCCCAAAGCCCTGGCTGTACCTATCCCTAACCCCTAGACCCCCTGGTGGTGCCTAAACCTAAGATCCCCCTGGTGGTGCCTAAACCTAAGACCCCCCTGGGGGTGCCTAAACCTAAGACCCCCCTGGGGGTGCCTAAACCTAAGACCCCCCTGGTGGTGCCTAAAACTAACCACCCCAAAGCCCTCCCTGTACCTATCCCTAACCCCTAGACCCCCTGGTGGTGCCTAAACCTAAGACCCCCCTGGTGGTGCCTAAACCTAAGACTGCCCACGGGGTGCCTAAACCTAAGACTCCCCTGGGGGTGCCTAAACCTAAGACCCCCCTGGGGGTGCCTAAACCTAAGACCCCCCTGGTGGTGCCTAAACCTAAGACCCCCCTGGTGGTGCCTACTGCCTAAACCTAAGACCCCCCTGGTGGTGCCTAAACCTAAGACCCCCTTTGGATAATAATGTTTTACAAACATTAATAAATGAAAAATTTAAATAAAAACATTTAAATATTTTTTTTGGGTGGATAATAATGTTTTAGAAATGTTTTACAAATAGTGATTGTAAAAAAATATATAGCAATTTACGTTACGTACTGATCGCTTTATTTTGTGAATAATAATGTTTTACAAACAGTAAGGGTTAAAATGTTAAATAATGTTTTAATTAAATAGGATAAATATGTTTAGTATTTTTATAAACGTTATTCGTCACGGGCTCATTTTCTAAACGTAAATCATCACAAGCACAGTTATAAAACATTAAAAATCTCCGGGCGGCGTTTCTAAAACGTTAATAATCTCCGGCGCCCTTTTTTCCCTGGTCGGCGCCCATTAAACGATATTTATAATGGGAGTGAATGGGGTGCCCTTTTTGTCCACTTGTCTCATGCGCCCAAATCTGCTGCTTCCTCAGAGACACCCTTTTGCTGCTTCTGAACAGTTCACTTTAGCTCTCAGAGATAAGAATGTTTACACCAGAAGGTAACAGGAGGGAGGGGTCACGTGTAGAGGGGGCGATTGGCAGAGAATCAACCAACAGGAAGATAAATATCTTTGGAATAGAACTTTCCATAGACAGTAAAAATATATGTAGTTAATGATGTTTCTGAGGAGACTACACAGATGCTATTTAAAAAAAAAATACACCCAGGGGTACAATTTAATTTTCACTTTAAAAAAAGTTTAAATTATTCTTTGAATGCCCCACTAGCACTTTTTGCGATTACCTAGCAGGTTGTTAAACACGAGTACATCCATAAAGTGGTTTCTTTTATTCGTACTTTTATTATAGCCATATCTTAGTACAGCACTTTCGGAGCCTCAGTCTAGTATGAAGTCAGCTGCGGTTTTCTCCGTGACTCATTTGTACTGAAATATATCAAAGAATTTGCAACATTCCATAGAGTTTGCTGCGGCGCACAGAAAATACCTGTTCACCATTACAGATTGTTTGCATTACAGACCAGATTCTTACTGTGGTCAGTGCTGCGCCAAGGTGAGAATCATGTTACTGCTCTGTATGAAAGGCATGATCCATGTCCTCATGCTCCTTCTCTGATGTTCCCTGTGGCTGTAGACAGAGAGGAAGCAATGCTGAAGTGCAATGTATGCAGCAGAGCTTTTTACTATATACCTGAGAAAAACAAAACTTAATGTTCCTTCAATGGATCTCACCCAAATCATAATCTGTATCCCAAAATACCACCACCTTGCTGTCATCCTTGCTAGACTGAATGTCCTGTCTCTTTAACACAGAAGCAGCCATGTAGCTTTCTGTAAATCTCTAAAATCAACATGGGAGGAGGGGGGGGGGGCAACTGGTACAAAATCATGTCACTGTCTGACTGTCCTCAGAAGACAAGACCTCACAATCTAATCCTACCATTGGCATAGTGTAATGTCCTACCATCTTATGCAGCACATTACAGAGCACATAGTCATGTCACTGACTGTCCTCAGAGGAGCTCACACTCTAATCCCTACCATAGTCATAGTCTAATGTCCTACCATATTATTATTATGTATTTATATAGCAGTGACATCTCCTGCAGCAATTTACAGAGTACATAGTCATGTCACTAACTGTCCTCAGAGGAGCTCACAATCTAATCCTACCATAGTCATAGCCTAATGTCCTACCATATTATTATTATGTATTTATATAGCACTGACATCTCCTGCAGCAATTTACAAAGTACATAGTCATGTCACTGACTGTCCTCAGAGGAGCTCACACTCTAATCCTACCATAGTCATAGCCTAATGTCCTACCATATTATTATTATGTATTTATATAGCACTGACATCTCCTGCAGCACATTACAGAGTACATAGTCATGTCACTGGCTGTCCTCAGAGGAGCTCACACTCTAATCCTACCATAGTCATAGTCTAATGTCCTACCATATTATTATTATTATGTATTTATATATCAATGACATCTCCTGCAGCAATTTACAAAGTACATAGTCATGTCACTGACTGTCCTCAGAGGAGCTCACACTCTAATCCTACCATAGTCATAGCCTAATGTCCTACCATATTATTATTATGTATTTATATAGCACTGACATCTTCTGCAGCACATTACAGAGTACATAGTCATGTCACTGACTGTCCTCAGAGGAGCTCACACTCTAATCCTACCATAGTCATAGTCTAATGTCCTACCATATTATTATTATGTATTTATATAGCACTGACATCTCCTGCAGCACATTACAGAGTACATAGTCATGTCACTGACTGTCCTCAGAGGAGCTCACACTCTAATCCTACCATAGTCATAGTGTAATGTCCTACCGTATTATTATTATGTATTTATATAGCACTGACATCTGCAGCACATTGCAGAGTACATAGTCATGTCACTGACTGTCCTCGGAGGAGCTCACACTCTAATCCTACCATAGTCATAGTCTAATGTCCTACCATATTATATTATGTATTTATATAGCACTGACATCTTCTGCAGCACATTACAGAGTACATAGTCATGTCACTGACTGTCCTCAGAGGAGCTCACACTCTAATCCTACCATAGTCATAGTCTAATGTCCTACCATATTATTATTATGTATTTATATAGCACTGACATCTTCTGTAGCACATTACAGAGTACATAGTCATGTCACTGACTGTCCTCAGAGGAGCTCACAATGTAATCCTACCATAGTCATAGTCTAATGTCCTACCATATTATTATTATGTATTTATATAGCACTGGCATCTTCTGCAGCACATTACAGAGTACATAGTCATGTCACTGAGTGTCCTCAGAGGAGCTCACAATCTAATCCTACCATAGTCATAGTGTAATGTCCTACCATATTATTATTATGTATTTATATAGCACTGACATCTCCTGCAGCACATTACAGAGTACATAGTCATGTCACTGACTGTCCTCAGAGGAGCACACACTCTAATCCTACCATAGTCATAGTATAATGTCATACCATATTATTATTATGTATTTATACAGCACTGACATCTTCTGCAGCACATTACAGAGCACATAGTCATGTCACTGACTGTACTCAGAGGAGCTCACACTCTAATCCTACCATAGTCATAGTGTAATGTCCTACCATATTATTATTATGTATTTATATAGCACTGACATCTTCTGCAGCACATTACAGAGTACATAGTCATGTCACTGACTGTCCTCAGAGGAGCTCACACTCTAATCCTACCATAGTCATAGCCTAATGTCCTACCATATTATTATTATGTATTTATATAGCACTGACATCTTCTGCAGCACTGTACAGAGTACATAGTCATGTCACTGACTGTACTCAGAGGAGCTCACACTCTAATCCTACCATAGTCATAGTGTAATGTCCTACCATATTATTATTATGTATTTATATAGCACTGACATCTCCTGCAGCACATTACAGAGTACATAGTCATGTCACTGACTGTCCTCAGAGGAGCTCACACTCTAATCCTACCATAGTCATAGCCTAATGTCCTACCATATTATTATTATGTATTTATATAGCACTGACATCTCCTGCAGCACATTACAGAGTACATAGGCCTCGATTCATCAACACTTAGCAAATTTGTTAACAACAGTTTGGTAAAATACCGAATTTGTTAACTTCATTTCAGGATTCATCAAAGTTATCTACAGCTGTTAGCGAACATTCGGTAACGATTCGGTAACGATTCGCTAAAACGGAATAAAGTGCAATTCATGAAAAAGAAAGTGGGCGTGGTTTAGCGTTACATTTAGGATTAGTTATCTCCTTCACTGCTCTGTCGTTATTCCTGTCAGATCATTGCTGACAGAGAAGATGGAGCCGTTTGAAGTGGTTATGTATCAGCTGAGAGTGATTCAAAGGCGCAGAAGGGCAAGAATAAGGTCTGCAACCATATAAATTTGTAAGAGAATAGATTTATTTGCTATACCAGGACATCTGCATTTCTCTTGAATCATCTTGTAAGAGAACACAGGCAGTGTCAGGGTTAACTAATTTGCTAGCTGCACTATAATGTTTTAGAAAAGGCTCCTATCAAATTGTGGGATTGTCCCAACCACTTTCAGAATCCTGGTCCAGGTGTTAAGCCCTATTCAGAATGTCGCTACGTAGTGTTCAAAGGACTGCCTTTTACCCACAATTCCATGGGAATCGTATGGCCTTGTGTTAAAGTACCACTGTAAAATGGAAATATCGACACGTTACCGAATGGTTACCGAATTGTTATCGAATTCACACCGAATGAGGAAAAACCTTGATGAATACAACTAGAAATCGCTAAACTTCGAATTCGGTAATTTAACAAACTGGAAAAAGTTATCTCAAAGAGAATGATGAATCGAGGCCATAGTCATGTCACTGACTGTCCTCAGAGGAGCTCACAATCTAACCTTTTTTACGTCTTCCCTCTTGTACAACTGTGTCTTCAAAAGCACCTACAGTGTATTTCTGTTCTGATAATTTTTTTACTTTAACTAATAAATCGTACGTGCAACAAATTATTGTCAGTACCATAAATCTCAGCTAGAAGTTCAGTCCATGTGATTCTCTCTGACAAAAACACATTTCCAAAGCTTGTTGTTCCTACCCACAAATAATAGATGTATAGTAATAAATAGACATGGCTGATGGTGTAATGGTTAAGGGCTCTGCCTCTGAAACAGGGGACCTGGGTTCGAATCTCGGCTCTGCCTGTTCAGTAAGCCAGCACCTATTCAGTAGGAGACCTTTGGCAAGTCTCCCTAACACTGCTACTGCCTATAGAGCGCGCCCTAGTGGCTGCTGCTCTGCTCTGGCGCTTTGAGTCCGCAAGGAGAAAAGCGCAATATAAATGTTATTTGTCTTGACATATGTTAAATCTATAAATCTCTTATAAAATAATGATTATTTGCTTTATTGTGAGAACTCAGACTACCAGGCTTGATTCTGCACTGCGGTAAAGTTTACAGAAACGTCCTGCACACCTGCGATTCTGATAATGGCCGTAACCTTCCTGTTATCCCCAAAGATCCTACGATTATAAAACAGCCATCATGTAACATAAACAGGTAAACAGCTGCTCAAATCTCAGCCTTTGCCAAGGGGAACATGAGCATGTGCATATTTAAAAGTCCCCATGCTGATTGCAGAGAGTAAGTCGCGAGTCCTGCTGAAGCCATGGTCAGCATTCTGCTGACAGAAGGATGAATTGTAAAATTAACAACCTCCCTAGATCAAGTCAAATCACACAGGTTTATTATAGGAACGCCATAAAACCTTCAGCCACAGAGTTAGCAACATAAAACCAGAACAGCAACAAAACTAGTCTAACATGATGGTGTAATGCTGGGTATTTATGTATTCACTGAGTATACGATAAATCGTGGTCAGATCGTCACGTGAAATCAGAAGTATGCAGTACAAAAGGACTGAGGCAAGGCTAGGTCAATAACAGGCTGAGTTCATACACTGGTGGTCAGATGACTGAAGTACAGAAGGCTGAGACAAGGACTAAGGCCTCGATTCATCAACACTTAGCAAATTTGTTAACAACAGTTTGGTAAAATACCGAATTTGTTAACTTCATTTCAGGATTCATCAAAGTTATCTACAGCTGTTAGCGAACATTCGGTAATGATTCGGTAATGATTCGCTAAAACGGAATAAAGTGCAATTCATGAAAAAGAAAGTGGGCGTGGTTCAGCGTTACATTTAGGATTAGTTATCTACTTCACTGCTCTGTCGTTATTCCTGTCAGATCATTGCTGACAGAGAAGATGGAGCCATTTGAAGTTGTTATGTATCAGCTGAGAGTGATTCAAAGGCGCAGAAGGGCAAGAATAAGGTCTGCAACCATATCAATTTGTAAGAGAATAGATTTATTTGCTATAACATGACATCTGCATTTCTCTTGAATCATCTTGTAAGAGAACACAGGCAGTGCCAGGGTTAACTAATTTTGCTAGCTGCACTATAATTTTTAGAAAAGGCTCCTATCAAATTGTGGGATTGTCCCAACCACTTCCAGAATCCTGGTCCAGGTGTAAAGCCCTATTCAGAATGTTGCTATGTAGTGTTCAAAGGACTGCATTTTACCCACAATTCCATGGGAATCTTATGGCCTTGTGTTAAATTACCGCTGTAAAATGGAAATATCGACACGTTACCGAATGGTTACCGAATTGTTATCGAATTCACACCGAATGCCGAAAAACCTTGATGAATACAGCTAGAAATCGCTAAACTTCGAATTCGGTAATTTAACAAACTGGAAAAAGTTATCTCAAAGACAATGATGAATCGAGGCCTAAGTCGTTTAACAGGCTGAAGTCATACATATAAGATCAGATGGCTGAGGTACAGACAAGCAGGGCCGGGCCGAGGCAGAGGCTGGAGAGGCTCCAGCCTCAGGGCGCAGTGTAGGAGGGGTTGCACAACCCACTCAGCTATCATTCCCAATAGTGTTTGAAGCAGAAAGAAATAAGAAAAGGGGATACATGACAGTGACTGCAAGCCATATAACTAGAGATTAAGGTGTTGGGGAGGTTGTGGGCCCTGGGGCACCTAGTAGTCTAATAGCAATCAGTGTGTGATGGCTGGGGTGGCAGGGATCGAGGGCGCACTTTGGCGCCTCAGCCTTGTGCTGAAGGACATTGTCCCGGCTCTGCAGACAAGGAGTGCAGTAGACAGAGTCAGAGTGAGGGGCTAGCCGGGTCATACACAGAAAAACAATCAGGAGAATATACAATATACAAGACTGATCTAACTAGAGTACATCTATATCAGCAGTGTCTGTATATATATATATATATATATATATATATATATATATATATATATATATATATATATATATATATACAGTATATAGCTCTGAAGACTAGCTAAACTAGGCTCAGCAGTAAGACAAGGTCCAGCGCTCAGTGAACTGATAGCTATAATGGCCCATACTCACGAGGGACTTTTGTCGCCTCAACACGCGGCGCGCGCGTGTTGCAGCGACAGGTCGCCCGTGAGTATGGGCCGTTGCACGCGCGCGCACCCCGAACTGTCGCCCGTCGCTCATGTCGCCATGCGATTGAAAGTTTCAATCGCATGGCGACAGTCGCCACCGCACCTCCGCCGCAACTGTCGCTAGTCCGCGTGAGTATGCGGACTAGCGACAGCAACCTCCATTAAAGTATATGGAGCTTCCGGCGGAGGGAGGAGGAACGTCGGCGACAGCTTCCGCCTCGCTGCTGGTCCCTCTTCCGCGTGTGTACGCGGAGGGACCTGGCGAGGAGCTGTCGCCGGCCTGTCGCCCAGACGCTCACGTGTGCTGGTGACAGGCAACATTTGCAGCCCGTGAGTACGGGCCATAAGGGACAGCGAGCAACTGAATGCCCAGGGCTTATATAGCAGGAACAGATCACAGATCAATCCCCCAGGAAAATCGGATCAATCAGCAACATCTCTGCAGCAAGTGTCAGCTGACCGCAGGAATCAGCTGACACACCTCAGACACGCCTCCTTAACCTATAAAGGCAGCTCTGAGCTGCGCGTGTCCTCCTAGCGAGACTGCCAGAAACAACACGCTGACCCACATCTACAGGGGAGCCTGGGATGCGACTGAATAAAGAGGAAGAGGAAGCTTCTTGCAGCTGCTCAACATTGTCAGAGCAGCCTCCGGAGACAACACCAGATAAGTTTGTTACAGATGGTGTATCTAGACCAGTGTTTCACATTATAATAGCATGTACCCTTTTATTACTGACTGTGATGACCGAGTACCCCCTTACTAGGGGCAAAATCAGGTCAAGTTCCCCTTGACGCATATAAATATTTATTGGCAATAATACATGATTGTTTATAAAAAAAAAAAATTAAAACTTTTTTTGATGGTTTTTTTGAGTATGAATACCTATTTAAGTGTGTTTATATACAAATTATCATTGTTTCATCTAACAACTTAACCATACTGTTTTGACTATGACAAATTTAACCACTTAAGGACCAGTGGTCTCCGTGCACTTAAGGACCAGAGACCGCTGGTCCAATCCCGACAGAATCCCGACGAATCGCAGCACATACCTGTCGCAACCGCCGTCATCGCCACTCGCCGGGACCCCCAGGACATAGACTCTGCCTGTCTCTATGACGGCAGAGTCATGTGAGCGGGTCAGGAGACGCTTTCATTGGCTCCTGACCCTGTGATCAATGTAAGCCAATGGGAACGGCTTACATTGAAAGACAGGGCCAGGAACCAATGAAATCGGCTCCTGACCCGCTCACATGACTCTGCCGTCATAGAGACAGGCAGAGCCAGTGAGATGCGGCGAGAATCGTCGGGTTTGAGCGGCGCGATCAGCGGGGAGCAGTGGAAACGGCGGATGCGCGCTGCGGACAGTGATTGAAATCTACACCCTGCCAGCCAGGAGCCGACTAATACAGGGCGTAGATTTCAATCACTGCGGTCCTTAAATGGTTAAGTTCTCCATACTACATTAGCCACTAGGGGTTCATGTACCATGCGTTGAGTAGCTAGGTCCATTTCCTGTTTTATAGTGTGACCATGATGACATCATTACTGCTATATATTTGGCCCAAGTAAGTTTTGCTTTCTGTTGCCTGACCAATGTTTTTAGCTAGCTAACTCATAGCTTTATCTACTTAAAGTGGGCCCAAACTCTAGAAAAGTATTTATTTCAGATATAGTTGCTCAAAAAACTCACTGGACTGAGGTCTGTGCTTGTTTAGCTAGATCAGAGTGTCAATTAGCTAATCATTAGTAAATTAGTAATCATAGCTGCAAGCTGTGCCTGGCAGCTCTCTGCCCTGCAGTACACACAGGCTTAACCCTTTCAGTGCTTCCAGGTAAATTAATCCAAGTAAGAGTTTTTTTTTTTTTAGGATTTCCATGAACTGAAATTAAGATTTTGTTTCCCTCCCCTAAAGGTTATTATGCTGTGGCTAATCTTTTAGAGCAGAGGGGAAATTCTTAGCTTGGTTTCACTTTAAACTATGTACAAACGCTAACAATCTGCTGCCCAAAATATTTTTAGAGGTCAGTTTTGGAATGATCATAGAACAGACATGCTGTTTGGTTCCCAAGTGGCAGGTACAGCTCTATGGAGGGGAAGACAGACAAAAGGCTGCACACTGGGGAAACGTACTTTCGAGTTCCTTCAGAAAACAATAGTCATCTGGGGAGGTAATTATACCAGAAAGACCACTATTATGAGAGCCAGAAATACCAGAGGGCATCTGACACCTGCAGGAATGGGCAACACACAGTCATTCTTAATGCATTATGCTTTATAGAAAACTCAGGCCAGTTTCAGACTGTTAACAGTTATAACTGCGCTGCGGTTCGGTGATCTCATTGCACCACAAAGCTAAAAATAGCCTTCAGGGATTACCATGGCAAAGGGTAATATCCCTTCTGGCTACAAGCCAAGCAGGAAGTGAGGATATTGAGCGCTCACTTTATGGCATCGGAATGTGGTACGCGGAAATTAGTGTGCGGAATGCGGAATTTGTCGGAAATCTCAAAAATGTTTGCTATGCCAATAATCGATAATTTTAAGAAGACTCGGGATGAATCAGCCAATCAAAGGATGAGGATTTGTATTACGGTAAGCGGTAGCGGAAATTTCCATGGAAATCCACCATACTAATAGTCGGGTAATTTTAAGCCAATCAGAAGTCTTGGAATGAATAAGCCAATCAGAGAATGAGGATTTGTAGTGCGGTAAGCGGTAGGCAGAATTTTGCACGGAAAATGGAAATCCAGGGAAATCAGAATAGCATCGGAATATTGCTAAATACCGTCAGAATACAGTCGTAGTGGAAATCTGCAATTCCGACCATCCCTGGCGCGCACATCCTGTGGCCAAAATTTGAATTGCGTGGAAGTGTATTGAAATTTTTTTTTCGCCCCAATGCTGAACATTTTTTAAAAAGCTGCATTGCCATAGAGTAACATTACTTCCGGTCACCGCACTTCACTGCGCAAGCTGGCCCCTAACATGCTGTTGCCCGTGCCTCAAATGAGAGACTTCCGGAGCTTTGCATTGTGCCGTGTCCGGTATCAAATGCCCCATAGACTTTGATTGGTGTAGTGTTACCCTGCGGGAAAACAGAGTAACGCACCGGGCCAGCCAGAAAGGGGCCTTGCATTCTTATACACAACGGCTTATTCTATTAGACTCTAAACCGAAATAAAAAATATGATTTAATGAATTGGTTGTGTAGTACGGATAATTACTAGAACATTAGTAGCAAAGAAAATATTCTCATATTTTTATATTCAGTTTTATAGTGTTTTTTATAATATTGCATTATTCTCTAATATTTGCAGTTTACACACTACACTCAGCATTCTAAATGATTTTACAGAGCAGGCTGGTGAACGATTGAACCCTTCTCTGCAGAGAAAAAGAAGATACTAGGACTGACAGTTGAGATAACAAGCTTCAGAAGGCAGAGTTCTCTGCAACTTTGAAAGTTGTGGGGCTCAATGGCTCTTTTGAATAGATAAAAACTGGAGCTCAAGGTATAATTGTATTAAATGTGACCTGTGTTGATTGTTGTAACTCTTCTGGATTTCTAGGATGTTTTTCTGATCTGTAAATACCCAGGCTGTTCACAAGCAGTATAATGTTTTATAAAGTGACTGCACTCCTAATCTTCCCGCCCCGTGCTGCTTCACCCCCCACTGACCTCTATGTCACTGTCAATGGCACAATCATTCATCCAACCACACAAGCCCGCTGCCTGGGTGTCACCCTAGACTCGGCCCTCTCCTTCACCTCCCACATCCAAACCGTAGCTAGAGCCTGCTATTTCCACTTACGCAACATCTCCAAGATCCGGCCTTTCCTGACCCCAGACACTACCAAACTCCTTGTCCATGCCCTCATCATCTCCCGCCTGGACTACTGCAACTCCCTCTTGTCAGGCCTTCCTCAAAACCGCATCGCCCCCCTAAAATCCATCATGAACGCAGCAGCCAGACTCATCTACTCCTCCCACCGCTCTGTCTCCACAACTCCCCTACGCAAATCCCTTCATTGGCTTCCAATTCACTTCAGAATCAACTTCAAGATCCTATGTTTGGCATACAAATCCTTACACAAGTCCTGCCCAACCTACATCTCTGACCTGGTCAGCAGATATACACCTGGCCGCCCACTTCGCTCCTCCAACGACCTCCTCTTAACCACCCCACGCATCTCGCACTCCCATGCCAGACTGCAGGACTTCACTAGAGCTGCCCCTATCCTGTGGAACTCTCTCCCGCTGCCCATCAGGCTTGCTCCCACCTTCAACACCTTCAAAAAAGCACTCAAAACTCACTTCTTCAAGGAGGCCTACATCAACTCGACACTACCCTAATCCTTTCTGCCAATAACTTCTTGATGCACCCCCTCCTTTTGTGTCACCAGCCCCTCCCTCTAGATTGTAAGCCTTTGGCAGGGCCCTCTTCCCTTGTGTATCATACTTGACTGTGTGCACTTTACCCAGAATTTGGAACTGGTAATTTTTTACCACTACCATTCCAGTTTATGATCTGGCATTGTACTATTATCTGCATTGTGTTGTGTATCTTATTGCTATTACCTGTATTGTTGTATCTATGGTCCGTTACCTGTATTGTTCTGTCAACCCTGTTATCATTGTCTGTAAGCCTATTTATTGTACAGCGCTGCGTAATATGTTGGCGCTATATAAATCTAATTAATAATAATAATAATAATAATAATAATACAGTTATATGAAGGTTTTGTTATGTGAGTCTGGACTGGTGATATGCATCTGGCCTGGTAATCATTTGTGTATACTTTATAGATATTTTGAGAAACCACATACGGTAATTTCTGTATATAACCTAGTTTGGTGCAAAACTAATTGATGTAGATCACGGTCTTCCTATTCACAAGACGGGGGAGGTGCTCTACCTGGGACACCAAAATGGCCAGAAATTTCTCTAAACCCTAGACTGCAACATGCAGTTGTCAGCCCCTTTAAGGGACACCCAAGGCGAATATAAACAAATGAAATAAATGATTGTATCTATCTTCCTTCTCCTAAAAATGACTTTTTAAGATATTCCACAGTTTTATTTTATGTTTAAATCTACGTTTTAATTTTTAACTTTTTCATTGTTTTTGCTCAATGACACATTGATTGAAGTATGCCAGAGCTAAAATCTATGAACTATTGACCCTTTTTATCTCATTCCTGCTCTCAGGCCTAGTGCACACCAGAGCGGTTCGGCTGCGGTTTGCGATCCGCTTGCGGGTGCGGATCCGCTAGGGTAATGTATCTCAATGGGCTGGTGCACACCAGAGCGGGAGGCGTTTTGCAGAAACGCATAATCCCGGGCTGCTGCAGATTTTGGATTGCGGAGGCGTTTCTGCCTCAATGTTAAGTATAGGAAAACCGCAAACCGCTCTGAAAAACGGCACTTCAGAGCGGTTTGCCAGGCGTTTTTTGTTACAGTAGCTGTTCAGTAACAGCTTTACTGTAACAATACATGAAATCTACTACACCAAAAACGCTTCCCAAAACCAGAAAATGCTAGCTGATACGCTACAGAAAAAGAAGAAAAAGCGTTTCAAAATCTGCTAGCATTTTGCGGATCTGCTAGCGGTTTTTGGTGTGCACCAGGCCTAAGAAGCCATTTTCTGCTAGTTTTATAGTTGGAATTTCTTATCAGTGAGGGTCACACTGTAGTCACTTCCTGTCTGAGTCAGGACTGAGTCAGCCACTTACATACCTGATATTTAACTCTTTCAGGCAGAGAAAGAAAAAAAAGGAACACAGCCTAGCTGTTTGTGTGCTAGGCACTGTACATACACATGTCTATCTCATCATGTCACACGTCACTTCGGGTATCCTTTAAGGGATATTTAGAGATATATTCGTAGTTCAGCAAACAAAAAAAGAAAAGAAAGAAAAGAAATGCCAGTAGTAAAATAGTTAGCTCTGTCAGTATATTCTCTACAGTTGTAGGTCGTCCATAGATGGATACTGGGCTGACCATTGATAAACATGCCAGAGAATAAACTGAGCGCAGTGTTGTGCATTTGCTGCTGGATTCAGTGTAACTTGGCTGCATCTTTATATAGTAGTTATGCCTACAAGAAGGGTAAACACACATTTATCACACAGCCGTATCAGAGCTGCATTTACAATGTGTGCATTTTTATTCTCGCTGGCACAGATTCCTATCTGAGCTGGAGTCACTTTCCCCGGAGACATAAATATATATTTTTTCAGCATTTTGTTGGCTGCCAGCTGATGTCCCTGCTTTGCCATCACACTGGTTCGGAATAGTAATTACCTCCCTCCTTCTCTGAGCTGTGAGCTGTTAGCTTGTGCTGCTTCTTTTCTCACTTCTTTTTCTCCTCTTTTGTCACTGGCGAGTACAGACTGCTGGCAATATGCCGGCTCAGCTACTAAGAGCTCTCGCCTGTGATCTGCATCCTAAATGAGCGTCTTTGTCCTATTACTAGGTAAATGGTGCATTTAGTTTATATAGCCATTGACCAGCCAGGTTTTGCTGCTAACTGTATCTTGTTGGGGAGAAGATTCATGGAGTATCATTGTAATTACATTGATGGATCCAAGTCATTTTTAAAGGGACGTTTAACTACTAGAGGAAAACAAAGCATGAGAAAGAATGCTATTTTTCTTCAAGCCATTTTGTAATTCCAAATATATATATATATCTCACTCTGCAGCTAGGAATAATCACCGGTAAGGCCAGAAACCGACTAACTAGGATCGATTTTCTGAGCGCTTTGCGATTTGAAAACTCTTGCTAATGTAATGCTTTGGGTGTAATCCCACCTGAGCGATGTGATTTTATAAAAAACCCCCATAGCATTGCATTAGTAAGAGTTTTTTCAAATCAGAAATCGCTCCTAGTGGGTTTCCGGCCTAAGAACTGGAATCCACTACAAAACGCTATCGCTAATCGCAATCTCTAGCGTTTTTAATGAGCGTTTTGTAAGTGATTTCATGAGCGTTTTCTGCCCATTTTGGTAGCGATTTTAAAAAGTGTCTGCGTTTTGCCAGCGATTGTGTAGCGATTAGTGTTTTTAATTCTGATTGATCCTTTCAATTAATTTAGATTTTTTTTTACAGTGTGCAGTAATGTAAAAAAACTAACAAAAATTGCTCTGTGTAAGTTTTGATGAGCGATTACACCAGCGTTTATATACTTTACATTGCAGAAACGCTAACCGCTAACGCTAAAAATGCTGCATGTCCTGCATTTGCCATTTTGCTAAACGCAATCGCTCCAGTGGAATTTGGCCCATCCATTAACATTAGCTGAGCGTTTAGGGAAGTCGCTAGCATTTTACATCGTTCCCTAAATGCTCACAAAATCACTGTAGTGGGTTTGAGCCCCTATGCTGGGGATATAAGGTTCATTTTTGAGCCATTTAGATGGCTCGATAGATAATTTCCGACATGTCCGATCTCCCGCCTGATCGTCCCTCGATTCCGCATTAAACACAATGGAAAAAGATTTAAAAAACAAGCGGAATTGAGCAGGGAATCGATCGCGTGCGAGAATCGGGCGGCAAAATTGAGGCGTGGAATGCCCAGCATAAGGCTAGATTCACACTGTGCACGCTGCATAACGCAAGCACTAAAATGTGTGTGAACTGCAATGGAGACTGGACATAGATGTTAATGAAAAGCCTGCGTGCAGAAAGTTACAATGCAGTGCTGGGCATGCGCCAAAATATTGTTCTAGGTTATCAGTGATAGCATAGCACTAGGCATAGTATTATGTCAGGAACATGCACACTGCTTCTGTAAGTATGCACATTATACAAGCAAAGTGCACACTATTGCCTACATAACAGGAGTTATGTGAGTGTAAAAACCAATAAATCACCATGCAATGTACGCGTGGTGATTATAGTGGCATTTAGTGAATGTCACCCTTACTCTCAGAAGCTCACCATTTTCTTCTTACTATGATTCCTTCCAGTTCTGACAAGATTCTGTCAGAACTGTACTACTGTATATATCAGTTGCAGTCAGTTGTATATCAGTTACTGTCAGTTATAACTAAAAGGACAACTGATGAGCAGGATAATGTCCATGTTTCCCTATAGCTCAAGTGGGTGATTCTACAGTTTAACAGTTGACCCGGAATCTGTTATGCGGTAATGCCATGTTCAAGATAGAGAACAGAGAATTCCATTAAACAGTGAACAAACAGGACACAGGAGAAGAGAAAAAGATAGATGAGTTGACTACACAGGAGGTAAGTAGGGCCTGGATATGTTTATTTTGACTTTTGATTTTCAGATCATTTTTGATTTTAATTTATTGTGCACTAGCTGATTGCCCGACGTTGCCCGGGTATGTATTTGGCTGG